>NW_027266343.1:49005821-49255821 GCF_022045235.1 Haliotis cracherodii
GTCAGAGCTCTTCACGCAGGTAGGTCATCTATAGTTTCAGGGCTTGTTACACAGGTAGGTCATCTATAGTGTCAGGGCTTGTCACGCAGGTAGGTCATTTATAGTGTCAGGGCTTGTCATGCAGGTAGGTCATCTATAGTGTCAGAGCTCGTCACGCAGGTAGGTCATCTATAGTGTAGGCTACCATAGTGTGGACAAGCTGCAACACGTTGACATGATTGGGTGGAGTTTTGTAACAAGAATCAGCTGTAGAAATGTTTCACAAATTGATGAATTTCACCATTGTCTGTGCTTCAGTCACACCTGTTTCCACTGACGATCGAGAACATGAACCAGCTGAAACTGTCTCCCGCCAAAGACTACAGCGCTAACCGACTGCGTAGCGGGCTGCTGCAGCTGAGTGATGCCACACAGCTGATCGTGGACGAGACGATGCTGCAGCCGGGCCAGCTCAACCCGGACGGTAGGTGCACACCAGGAACAACCACCGTACGGAGGCAGACATTGTCTGTCCTGGAGGTGCTGGTGGTCACATGATACACTGATGTATCAATACATTACAGTGAACACCTGATGACACATTAAGCCTACCCATGTCTCAATTCATGTTTCGGTGTGGGTTTGAATTCTAGTTTGCCCCAATCTCATTAAAATCAGACCTTAGTCCTCCCTACCGCTAAACAAAGATCTGAAGACATACCATTCAGGTCACATCAGAACGACCTTTCACCCGACCAATCAGAGCATCGCTTACCAGATCACGAAAGTGACAGTCGGAATGTGATTTCTAATCATACAACCTCGAAAACTTTAACACGGGGTATTCCGAATGATGGTTACGGGTTTTAACGACTGAATCGATACAATCTAGACCATCTATTAGCCATTCCAGAATGTTCTTTTGTTTAAGTTTCAAATTTGTAATCAAGAATTTGTCAAAATATGTTATGAAGCAATTTGAAATTAGTGCCCTAAAGCAGGAGAAAGCTGCTTTCTGATTGTTCATTCCATTGGTCGATCAAAGTTTGTGCAAGGTCGGTCTGACGGTCCAACATTAGGCTGTTTTGGTTCTGTATCGGTTTTCAAAAAGTAATAAGTAAATTGGAAGTGATTGTGTGGTATTCGATTGGTTAACCTACAAATTATGACTACTCCATCTAACAGACTGCTATTTCCTGATTGGCCGAAAATCAAATGAGTGGGGCTTGTATTTTGCATTATTGCACAAAATGAGGTCACTGATTTTTTATTGTTATGTGCAGATTTGGTGGTGTTTATGTTATTGTTGACATTTATTTATAAGAATTGACTTCAATATATTTTTTAATATAAAAACCGGAGTGGCTACTTTGCCTTAATAGTATGCGCATCATTTTTTTAAATGTATTTCTCAATAAATGCAAAAGAATACTGATTGTCAATTCTGTGTATTTAAGAAGTTTTTAAGTAACCTGAATTGATGTCTATCATATTTGTTTGGGTTTTTTAAGTCCTATAGGCTTGGCGGACCTCATGGATTTTGCAAGACACTAAGTAGTTTTGTATTGCTCAACCGTATCTGACTGCTGCAGACAACAACAGTCACTCTTTCGATAATGAAAACAGCTTATGATTATGACGATGCACATTACTTTCTGTTATGTCAGGTCTGAAGAACATCACAGCGCTGGGCAACCTGATCAAATGGGCGAAGGTTGAGTACGACTTCAACTACCACACACAGGAGTTCCCGACCAATGTCAACGTGTTGGTGCTGTCGGAGGGCGAGTCTCTGTTACCAGTACGTCTCTGTCCACCATTTTGTTTCAGTCAATGATGTCATTTCTGACGTTTGCCATGACAGATGGGTGGCACTTTAACGTGTAGAGTTTAGCATGAGCCCATGGTTAAGCTTGTATTGTTCAACCTGAGGAAATGTACGACTGAGGCTTTTTTCAAGTGTTCACAATCCTAATGTCCTTACTATTTTGATTTTAGTACAATCATGATCTTTGTGTTGCTTCTGAGTTTGACATTTTGATAAATCACCTGCAGTTGTATCAGTGGGATTGAGTTGCAGGACATTGTTCTTATGATAACCCCAACCTACCAAGGAATTCCGTCTGTCCTTTCGAGGATACTTTTTCTTGTGATCTATGACTAGAAAATTACTACATAGATTCCTTCAAACTTGGTGAACACTTTTTATACCTATAGGAGACGTGTGGTGCGAAGGACACCTTTTATTTTCATTTATTTACTTCTAATGTTTTTACTTAAACATTTGTGTGACCTATAACTAGAAAACATCTGCATGGATTCTTTTCAAATTGAGGGAACAGTTTCCATACTAATAGAAGAGGTGCAGTGCAAAGTTTGATGTTGATTTTGATATGTCGATTTCTGAAAAAGTAGGATATTTTTTTGCTTCCAACATTTGTTCGACCTAAGACTTGAAAACTACTTTCTATACCAAAAGGAGAGGTGCAGATCGAAGTTTGATTTCAATAAGTGTATTTTCTGAGAAAATATTGCTTTTTTCATGTTTGGAACTTAGATATATGTTGGAGTCAAAGTTGTGGGTTTTAGCGAGCTATTTGTCTTTTTCTGTCAGGTTTTGTTTTTAAATAATTTAAACTAAATAAGTTTGGACATTATCTCACAATAAGCCACATGCAATGTTCGTTCTACTTTCAGAAAGACTGCCACACAAAGCTGGAGAAGCGCCAGAATCCGGATGACCTGAGGTCGTACTTCAGTCAACTTGATGCGAGGCTGACAGAGGAGTTGCTGGGCAAGCTACGAGTCTACTTCACTCTCACCAAGCAGCTGGAGTACTCCATCTCCGACGACTTACAGAAGGTCAGCGGGGCCTCGGCACTCCACAATAGTTGTATACGGGGGACGCATTCATCACCACTCGCCCCGTTCTGTAACCTGTATGAAGACCCGTCCCCCTATTGATGAATGTTATGTGAGAAAATAGGACATACCAATCAGAATGTGCTTATGACTTGAAGTCCTTCAGCCAAAGAATCCCTCAGGAATAATGTTTGCTTTTACACGTGTCTTGCATCTAAAAATATACCCTCGATACAGTTAAATGTGTTCAATCAAATTGTATAAATACCGTAATTCCCAATGTATTTCAAATAGCAACTGAAATAGGGCAAATATACATGAATCATCTGTCAACAAGTTGACAATTCTTTCAACTATGTCTGTTTGTGCTTAGACGGAATCCACTCCTATAAATGGCCACTAAAGGCACACGAGTCGCTATTCGGCTTGTCCTGGAATTAACAGGAGTTGGTCACGAATGACTTGGGAAGTTGCATATAACAACAGTAGTCCAGGGCTCCAGGTCAAGGGAGCTATCACCTGTTAAAATGTTCTTGTTGAAGTTGATTGAGAATTAACGCCATGTGGTAAGATGTGTATCAAACCACCGACCTTGCGCTCTCCGCGCAGACGCACTATCCACTAGACCATGGAGGTCTCCAGCAATTGGAAGCACTTTTTTTTTTATATGATGGTCTCAAACATCACATGTACTTGTTCCATGTGATGGTGTAGTTACAATCACTGCCGTTGTAACCCAAGCTGTCCTGGACATGATCACACTGCCACTTACAAGCATTCCCCTTTACAAGTTAGTTGAGATTTGAGCACCCCTACCTCCCTATTCTTACTATTGTAAGGTGTCTGACAGTCCAACCTCCAGATGTTGCTCCTGGAGCCAAAAGGGACACCGGTGGCGCAGTCATCTTGGGCACGCCAGAAACCTATGATTGTGGGTTTGAATCCTGGTTCGCCCCGATTATATTTCTAGGTTTGTTAGCACCGTATCCGTGCTCGTGAGTTTCAATGAAGATGTAAACTTCCAAGACCTGCATCACTTCGTGCTTTCCTTCCACATTAAGCTGACACGCCGTGATATAACTGGAATAATGTTAAAAGCGGCGTTTAACCCAAGTCACTCCTGGAGCCGAACTTTAGATTCACATCTTGTGACTATTGATTTGCCTGAGTGCTGACGGCAACTTTACACAACATGCACTCACTGTTTTTTGCAGTGCAGTGTTGTGTCTCTTGGGCAAGACAGAAACCAATTATCTCGGGTTCGAATGCCAGTTCAAACCAATTATGTTTCTAGGTTTGTCAGCACAATACCCGTGCTCATTGATTTCACCCAAGTGGTAAATGTCTGAGACCTGGATCACTTTGGGCTTCCCTCCCGCAGACATGCGTAAGCTGATGCACCATGCTTTATCAGGAATACTGGCCATAGCGCAAAGCGGCACCAAACCCAACTCCCTCCCTCACTCACTCACTCACTAACTCACACTTGGGGCGGTCTGGTCGCCTGGTGGGTTAAGCGTTGGCTCATCACGCCTAAGACCCGGATTCAATTCCTGACATGGGTACAATGTGTGAAGCCCATTTCTGGTGTGCCCCGCTGTGATATTGCTGGAATATTGCTAAAAGCGGCGTAAAACCTCACTCACTCACTCACTCACTCACTCTCACTCACTCACTCACTCACTCACTCACTCACTCACTCTCACTCACTCACTCACTCACTCACTCACTCACTCACTCAACCAGCAGTGTTTACATGAACATAAGATAACCCAGCATCTTCCTGCTTGCAGCTCATCCAGGATGACTTCGTGACGACACGGAAGGATAACCCCAAGTGCATGACAGTTGACAACTTCCACAGTCTGCTGAGTCTAGTCAGGTGAGATGAGAACTCAATGTTTAAAAAAAAGGCCCAAATATAGAATTACAAATTTCTCGATTCATGTTAATATACCGTATTCGACATAATAAGCGCCCATGGCGATATTGCTTAAGATATTGGCTAGTGAACAATCCCAATCAGCACCCCTTCCGATTGATCAATGTACAAAAGACTTATTTATTCGCGTATAATATGCACTTGTGTGTTATATGCATCCTTAATTATGGGCAATTAAATTCTGGAAAAATACATATATCGTACATAAACATTTCAGGCTGTCAGCATAAACCACGAAATTTATCTTTCAACTTTTTTTCCTCCAAAATATTATTCTAATAAGAGCCCCCTATTTCTAATTTTGAGAGCGCCCTGGGCGTTTATTACGTCGAATACGGTAGTAACTAATGTTATGTCTTTGCAGAGGGGGCTTGTATTTCATCAGTTTGAGCAAACTAAAGGTATCCAATTGCCTGCCAAGGGCACTATAAGAATGGTCTGGAATCTTGACTAAATAAAGACCTGCTGCTCAAGCGTTAGGCCTGTTCTTCCCAGTGTGTGCCTCCCTCATGGGTTATAATGCCAGTTGATAATTATTGTCCTTTAGGTTGTTGACCTTGAGTCACTGCCAGACCTGTCCGACTCTTGACCTGTGGACGAGGGCCAAGCAGCTGGAGACGGAGAGGAGAGAGCGGGTTGGACCCCCGCGGACAACGCCAGTGTAAAACCAGCTTCCATGGTGCAGTGTTGTTGTCAAAGACTTGTTTGTGGGGCAGATGCCAGGAGTTGATGCAGCTCATTTTACAACAGTGATATATGCAGTATATCATGATCTTTGAGTGGTATTTTGAAGTTGAATACGTAACTAAAGATAACATGGATGATCATATTGTAGCAATATTTCGATGTTGATTCAAACATTGTTATCAAACATCACCCATATTAGCTCGATCACATTCTGTTTATGTCTTGTGAGAGCATACGGAGGAAGTGTGGATTCTAGGTCTTTTGTTTGTGAAAATCATCCTGCTTTGTCAAATACATCATTGTAATGACCCACCACCAACATATAACACATTTGCACATGTTGCCCTTATTATTTGTTTGTTGTTTAACGCCGCACTCAGCAATATTACACATATATGACAGCGGTCTGTAAATAATCGAGTTTCACATAATAACAGCACCAGGGATAAGAACTTGTCTATGATCTGGTGCACATTTCACAAAGAAATCTTATATTATCTTTATGACATAACATACGTTTGCAATAGTCACAGAGATACGTACACTTCGTGGAACGGGGCCCTCACTTTTTATTACTTTGTCTCACAGGAACAACGTACGATTTGTTAAAACCACCATGTCGCCATGAGTTTATAGCTTGACATCTCCTGTGGCTGTCTGTGTGACTGCACGTGTTGCCAGGCAACCACATCCCAGTTGTTCGGGCATGGGTGGCCCAGTCGTCTAAGGCGCCGCAATTCGCTGTGCAGAGTTGCGTCCCTTGGACTTGCCAGAAACCTATGATTGTGGTTTGAATCGCGGTTCGCCCCGATTATGTTTCTAGGTTTGTCAGCACCATACCCGTGCTCATGGGTTTCACCGAAGTGGTAAACGTCTGAGACCTGCATCACTTCGGGCTTTCCTTCCACATTAAGCTGACACACCGTGATATGACTGGAATACTGTTAAAAACAGCGTTAAACCCAACTCATTCACTCATCCCAGTTGTTATCATGGCGCCTCCAACTCCCAGAATTGTGTTGTTAATGAAATGTTTCATATTGTTTGTTATTTTGGATCATGTCATGCAATGAATTGTCAAACAAGAAGAGATATTGTCTTTTGTTCCATCATTGAGTAAGCATTAGCACTTGAGTACAGATAAATTGTTGAGACCGACTCCATTCAACTCATGGTTTGAGGTAACAGTCACTGTGGTCCTGTCGGGGCATACTGTAGCAGCCTATGCTGGGTATACGAGGCGATTTAATAGATCAGGGTTTCAGGTTTCATCATACTCGGACAGTGTGGGATATTCTCATAATATCAATCGGGGCGGTCGGGTAGCCTAGTGGTTAAAGTGTTCGCTCGTCATACCGAAGACCCGGGTTCGATTCCCAACATGGGTACAATGTGTGAAGCCCATTTCTGGTGTCCCCTGCCATGATATTTCTGGAATATTGCTAAAAGCGGCGTAAAACCATACTCACTCACTCACTCATAATATCAATCACTGGTTTGTCTGCTCCAGACTGCTTTCATAGAGCTGGAATATTGCCCAGTGTGGCGTTTAACTACAAACTTGATGGTTATGGCAGAAAGCTCATTGTCACTAATAATATCAGAATCCACTTGTCTCAAAGCATGGACAATTCATGTGATTATCAGGCTTCCTCCAGTTTGGTACGAGACATTGCCTCCATGCCTGAGGGAGTACTGAAGGTGGTCTTGCCTCGTGGTTCAAGTGTTCGCTTGTCACATCGAAGGCCGGGTTCAATTCCCTACATGGGTACAATGTGCTGATTTCTGGTGTCCCATGCCCTGATATTGCTGAAATAATGCTTAAGAGCTGTGTATACGCCATCTCACTGACTGAGGGAGTATATTTGTACAAAGTTACTGTTATATTTACAGATTGTAAACGATGTGTATTATGATGACATTATACATGAAACTTCCGCATTTATTTGGTGACAGATGATGTCTGTAGGCCAATTACATGTCGTAATGAAATTTGTTGAACTAGAATAAAGGTTACGTTATTAGAAACACCTTCTTGTTCTTTGTGCCAAACCTTGTCTACCATTTTAACAATTTTTATTTAAGTCCATCAAACTTCACGTTTTTTGTGTATCGCATTTAAATCTGGGATTTTATCTTTCTCTAAATACACCAAGATAATGTCTAAGTTTGATATACAGAATATTCCCCAGTAATAACATTGTCACCATCTAGACTTGACATGGGCTTCAGGCCATCGAGAATGTTCCGCTTTAAATATATTTTGAACAATATTTTTCCTTCCAACAAATTCATTGGGTTAGGATTGATATTTCGATCATGGCACATTTTGTATCAAACGTGAAAACCTGGCACACAATAGAACATGACATGACCCTGCCAGGTGCTCGGCAATAAAGAGAGAAAACAATGGCTGGTTGCCACGGAATCTGTCTACTGTCCATGTTCAACTGAGGCACGGTATCATGGTGGGCCTAGCACTAAAACCATTTCACCTCACCCCATAAGGTGAAGGAGGCACCTTTAGTCAACTTTGACAGCTTATGTGACCAGTGGTGCAATGTTTTACCATGGCCAAAAATGTTTATTCTGCATATGGTTTTAATATATTTAACCTTATTAGAACAAGCCTTCACATGGACAAAAACTAAAGTTTACACATAAATATCTCCAGGTGAAATCTCGTGCAAATGTTTGTGGGAAGCCAACCTCAATGTACACGTCGCAAGGTGAAAAGGCATTGAATATTGTTTTCAGACCTGAAAAAGACCTGAAATTTGGACTTGCCTTGACAAAACCTTAAAAGAGTTAAAAGATGTATCTGTTACCCTGCCTGCGCTTGGCATTATGGTTAAACAAGGATTGGTCGGTTCGGAGTCAGTATACTGTGTGTGAGTGGGCTATTCATGTTAAACTGCGGCATGGTACCTCGATGGGCTAGCACTATAAAAGCTATCAGAATTGGATAGAATGCTTTCAAAATGCCTTGAGTTTGGCAACCATTTTTTCCGCTGTTTAATATCTCTTTCTCTAATTAAGCGTGATGACATGTAACAAAATTAGCCTATTGATAATAAAATTAACACAGTTGTGTGGACATGAATATTTTGATAAGGTGGTCTTTTTTGAAATGTGATCAATGCCTTAAAAGGCCTTAAAATTGTTTAAGTTTTATATGAACCATGTGACTAAAACCCATGCCCAAGTATCTCCAGGTGACAAATGCCTGTGTATACATGGCATGACGAATACTGGCCTACAAATAGCTCAAGGTGACTAATGCCTGTGTACACGTCGTGACGAATACTGGCCTACAAATAGCTCAAGGTGACTAATGCCTGTGTACACATGTCGAGACGAATACTGGCCTACAAATAGCTGAAGGTGACAAATGCCTGTGTACACATGTCGAGACGAATACTGGCCTACAAATAGCTCCAGGTGACAAATGCCTGTGTACACGTCATGACGAATACTGGCCTACAAATAGCTCCAGGTGACAAATGCCTGTGTACACGTCGTGACGAATACTGGCCTACAAATACGTCAAGGTGACAAATGCCTGTGTACACATGTCGTGACGAATACTGCCCTACAAATAGCTCCAGGTGACAAATGCCTGTGTACACGTCGTGACGAATACTGGCCTACAAATAGCTCAAGGTGACTAATGCCTGTGTACACGTCGTGACGAATACTGGCCTACAAATAGCTCAAGGTGACAAATGCCTGTGTACACATGTCGAGACGAATACTGGCCTACAATTAGCTCCAGGTGACAAATGCCTGTGTACACGTCGTGACGAATACTGGCCTACAAATAGCTCAAGGTGACTAATGCCTGTGTACACGTCGTGACGAATACTGGCCTACAAATAGCTCAAGGTGACAAATGCCTGTGTACACATGTCGAGACGAATACTGGCCTACAAATAGCTCCAGGTGACAAATGCCTGTGTACACGTCGTGACGAATACTGGCCTACAATTAAATATGAGTATTATTTCCTAAGGGAGCTGTAGTGTTTTTAATTTATCCATATGAAATGTGATCATTGCCTTAAAAGGCCTTAAAATTGTTTAAGTTTTATATGAACCATGTGACTAAAACCCATGCCCAAGTATCTCCAGGTGACAAATGCCTGTGTACACATGTCGTGACGAATACTGGCCTACAAATAGCTCCAGGTGACGAATGCCTGTGTACACATGTCGTGATGAATACTGGCCTAAAAATAGCTCAAGGTGACTAATGCCTGTGTACACGTCGTGATGAATACTGGCCTACAAATAGCTCAAGGTGACAAATGCCTGTGTACACATGTCGTGACGAATACTGACCTACAAATAGCTCCAGGTTACAAATGCCTGTGTACACATGTCATGACGAATACTGGCCTACAAATAGCTCCAGGTGACGAATGCCTGTGTACACATGTCGTGACGAATACTGGCCTACAAACAGCTATAGGTGACAAAGGCCTGTGTACACGTCGTGACGAATACTGGCCTACAAATAGCTCCAGGTGACTAATGCCTGTGTACACGTCGTGACGAATACTGGACTAAAAATAGCTCAAGGTGACTAATGCCTGTGTACACGTCGTGACGAATACTGGCCTACAAATAGCTCCAGGTTACAAATGCCTGTGTACACATGTCGTGACGAATACTGGCCTACAAGTAGCTCCAGGTGACAAATGCCTGTGTACACATGTCGTGACGAATACTGGCGTACAAATACGTCAAGGTGACAAATGCCTGTGTACACATGTCGTGACGAATACTGGCGTACAAATACCTCTAGGTGACAAATGCCTCTGTACACGTCGTGACGAATACTGGCGTACAAATACGTCAAGGTGACATGCCTGTGTACACATGTCGTGACGAATACTGGCGTACAAATACGTCAAGGTGACAAATGCCTGTGTACACATGTCGTGACAAATACTGGCGTACAAATACGTCAAGGTGACAAATGCCTGTGTACACATGTCGTGACGAATACTGGCGTACACATACGTCAAGGTGACAAATGCCTGTGTACACGTCGTGACGAATACTGGCGTACAAATACGTTAAGGTGACAAATGCCTGTGTACACGTCGTGACGAATACTGGCGTACAAATACGTTAAGGTGACAAATGCCTGTGTACACATGTCATGACGAATACTGGCGTACAAATACGTCAAGGTGACAAATGCCTGTGTACTTATGACGAATACTGGCGTACAAGTACCTCAAGGTGACAAAATGCCAGTGTACACGTCGTGACAAATACTGGCGTACAAATACCTCAAGGTGACAAATGCCTGTGTACTTATGACGAATACTGGCGTACAAATACCTCAAGGTGACAAAATGCCAGTGTCCACGTCGTGACAAATACTGGCGTACAAATACCTCAAGGTGACAAATGCCTGTGTACACATGTCGTGAAGAAAACTGGCGTACAAACACCTCAAGGTGACAAATGCGCATAAACAGTTTCTTTGTGACAAAAATATGTTACAATATATTTCAGGGAGGCAAAAACATTCAGACAAATACCAGCCAGACTAAAAAATTGTCAGTCCAGATTTCTTGTCCACTTTTCCTGAACAATAAAGACGTAACTACACATAAGTATAACTGAGATATTGCATTGTTGATCTATAGGTGGAATATTTATTGCATGTTTTCTGTGATAATTAGTTAATTGCATCATCAACATCCCACTCACAATATAGTTAATATCCTTTAGTTTATTAGTTCAAGCTAGACCAAAATTCAACCAGCCTGTATCATACTGTTGGGCACTTTAAACACTGCTGACATCCACATCTTCAGAATCCAGTTGATATAATTTAAATGTTCCATTTAAACCTAATTTATTTATATTTTAAATCTTGTAATTTGTTTAATGTGAGTGGATAAATTTATGTTGTGAAATCAATTCGACAATTAAAGTAAAAAAACAAAAAAAAAGATAGGCCGCCCGAACAGGGACTCGAACCCTGGACCCTCAGATCACACTGATGTCACAGACCGCTTAAAAGTCTGATGCTCTACCGACTGAGCTATCCGGGCCCTGTTAGTGTAAGAGAAATTAGAGTTTACATTCGTACAACTTCTTTTTTTTCAGTCCTAGGATTCAGGTATAATTTTCATTTTATGTATTTATTAATAATATAATTGAAATTTTATTGTT
The DNA here is from genome assembly GCF_022045235.1 of Haliotis cracherodii. Taxonomy (NCBI): domain Eukaryota; kingdom Metazoa; phylum Mollusca; class Gastropoda; order Lepetellida; family Haliotidae; genus Haliotis; species Haliotis cracherodii. Next base: position 49,017,486 of record NW_027266343.1, read on the forward strand.
TTAGCCCTAATTGCAACATGGGGAACATGTGTTAACATTAATTGGCGTTTATATCTACATCGTAAGCCATTTGTAGTAAGTAATTAATCTGCATGCTACATGAATCGATAATATTTATGTGACTCTTTAGAATCTATATATAATTATCGAAAGCACATTTTGTATATGATGTACATATTCAAACAGTTTTGGATTAATATGCACTGAATTACATTGGCTCACAGAATGTAATGTGCAGGGCTACTATCTATATATCCGGGCAACTGCTGAGACCAGCAGAAGCCGCAAGGTCTGCGAGCGCATGGACGATGCAGGGCAATTTCGTCACGTTGAGGTAGCGGGAACACGCGGTCCTTTGTCTTCAGTTCTGACAACTGACGTGCCTGAGATTAATCTGAAATGATCCGAAGTTACCGCTCCCAGCGAGCTTAGTCCGTACAGATCCGAAACTCGGTAGAGATCCGAAAATTGTTCGCTATGTTGGTAAAAGTGTACAACCACTACCTAATATCAGCTTAACGGTCGGAGACGGGCGGTTAACACCGGTCACCTCGCTGACGCCACGCGTGCTCCGTGCGGATCCGAAATTACGGCGTATTTCTCGCAGCAAGATAAGATCGCCGTTAGGTTCGTAACCCCCGTGCATCTGCCGACGTTCAATCCGCCCTCACCATCGGACTGCGCTCACTTCACATATATCGGGCTCCTGATTGCGCCTCTGCTCACTGAGTGAGCCTGTATGTAGATTTTAGTGACCTCACCGATCAGGATGGTTGGTTGTGGATTGTTGTGTTGGTTGTTGGGGAAGATTATTGTGCTGTAATTCCCGAACTAAAAGCTATATGTACAAAAGGCAATATGTAAAATTAATTCCATAAATGGACCTTCATGTATTAATTAAGCCTCAAAACCTACACCAACAAGCCGACAGCAATATCGAGCCAACTCCTCCTCATCAACATGCAACGACAACGTAGTTAGTAGCCGCGTCAACATGCAATCTCATTAAAATCATATGTTAGGTTTCGCTTGCGTTAAACACAGATCTTTGTTCAGCGGAAGCAAGAACTAAGAATTGAGTGTAATGAGATTTCGTCAACCAGTAAATTAACCAAAAGAACATGTAAACTATACCAAACGAAAGAATGAAGAACGGATAATCATATTAAATGATTTCAAAGTAATTGGGTTTTTATTGTGCTATTTAGAAGCTAAGTCACTGGTACTTTCAGACAGAGCTGAAAAGGAGATGAGTTGCAAGTCATAGAGCTGAGAATGGGATGAGGATGGAATTCTCTCTCTCTCTCTCTCTCTCTCTCTGTGTGTGTGTGTGGTGGGGTTGGGGTCAAGGTGGTTATGTTTAGTAGAGCGACGAGCCACGTGTTAACATCACCTATTTTCTGTTCTTGCTGGCTAAAATTGATATCCAGATAGCAATTTATCATATAATGGATACGTTTCTCGGCAGGATAAAAAGCCAACGGATAAAAACGATATCCGTTGGGTTCGTATGCGGATAGAGATGCAACTATCAAAGGTCAAGTAGGGACTACTTTCACTGTTTATAAACAAACATTGCGTCGCCCTCGTCATTCAAAGATCGAGTCAGAATTAACCATCGGGAATCTGGATAAACTACAGGGATAATTGCTATCATTATCAAAAGAAAAAGTCTAATATACAGAAAATCAGTGTCTAACTGTGACGTAGCAAAGGCATTTTATAAGTTATGGCAACTTTGGAGATATAAATTTCGAAACAATTTTGCGAGGGAACGAGGCCTAGCCAAACGGGATCAGCAGCCACATCTGTGCTCGTAAACCTCTGCGGCTTGAAACCATCTCCACAAATTAAAATAGTTGGATTCGGCCGATATATGTTTGAATTGTTACCTATTTCGTTTTATTACTTGCCCGTGAAGAGATCACCCGTTTAATAAACATACAGCTGTATTACACATTGTGTAATACCAAAATGCGTGCTTATGTACTCTCGGAACACGTTTCACGAACAAATATTGAAAGCTCTCAACATCCCTTGGCTTATTCAACAACATTGCGTGTGGAGATGATAGATCACTGATAGGAGCTTATGCACACTCGATGACCCCAGCAACCTTGTTGCTAGGTTGACGTCACATGGCATTGTTTCGCCGAAGGATCTTGCAACAAAATTCCACAAATTACGTCATCGGGTTTTGTGACGTGATTGTAAACTGTGAGGTGCAAGGCCCCGTTCCACAAGGCGATCGTGCGGTAGCGCGACGACAGTCGTTGGTCTAAATTAAAGTATATGAGTTGCGATAACCTTAACGCTACGACATGTTTGTGGAACGGACGCCTGAATTCTAAAGGTGGACCGTTGGGTGGTATTAAATTCATACGTTTCAACTTTTGACATATTTGAAGTATTACTGTGTTAAACTCAGTTGGATTATGCCGTGGATCGTGTATGTGTCAGCCTATTCACACTCAACAGTATAATTCTAAAAACGTTATAAATGGCCAGTAATAAATAAAATACTAAACTCGCTCCCGTGTAAAACCAATTTTATGAAACTCGTGAATAGTTATGGTATCTGACTCGCTTTCGCTCGTCAGATACCACAACTATTCACTCGTTTCATAAAATTGGTATTACACGGGAGCTCGTTTAGTATTCTATATTTGTCGCTGTGTGAACATCTGATTGCACTTTTTAACACGTTATGACACGACAGGCCGATTGTCAACAACGTCTGACCGTGGCCATGACGTATCATAGACTAGGGTTAGAGTAGCTTCCCTTTGACAAAGGGCAGATCCTCTGGCGGACAGACCGATGGATTGCCGTGAAAGGCAAGTAAAAACAATTGTTGTTTTGCGTATATGTTGCTTCGCCACTGTATAAGAACAGATTTCAGTTGGAACTATATTGGCTACTGTCACTGTCCGACTGACACATCACTTACCCTGTGACGTAATAAATATTAATGCGCGCATTCCAGAAAAACTCGCAAGATTTCGGTAATGTTTGTGAGAGAGGGAAAGCGATTTTGAAGCACAGAATTACAGAATGACCTTATATGATAAAGAGGTTATAAAGGCTCGCTAAATACAATGTTTATTCCTAATGCAAGATATTTACCATCCTGACTTGTTTGATGCATGTCATCGATCCCAATTGCATGGATCGATGCTCATGATATTAATCACTGGATTGTCTGGTCCAGACTCGATTATTTACAGACCGCCGTCATGCAGCTGGAATATTGCTGAGTGCGGCGTAAAACAACAAACCAACCAACCAACCAACTACCGCTCGATTTTTTTTTCAACTTTTATAAAACAACCCGCGTCTATTTCTCTTGTTCTATGTAATATTACATGACATGTCACATCTTCCCGAGGCAAAGGCGTTAACTGACTTTTAAATTCAGCTCAAGCCCTTGCCTGGGAAGGACATGCAAATGTGGTTGTTTAATCTTCATTGTTCATGACGTCACAAATTGATACCATTATACGTCATCTGAACAATTAGCTAACATCAGTGAAATTTCCTTCGTTTTTCTTCATTATTTGACTTTAAATGACTATGGTAATACAGAATAACCTACTCGTACTCGAAATAAAATGTCTGTCCTACTGAACTGCATTTTTATGTCTGTGCCGGCTACCCGAAGCAAGGGAGCAAACTGACTTGACTTTTGTAGTCAGTTAACTCCCTTGTCTCGAGAAGATAAACTGGACAGGTGGATACCGACACATTCTGTGTTGGATGCGCAATCGAAGCATTCATAAAATCAAGTAATCCCGTCCGTCTCCCAGTCAAACGAACTTTAACAAAACAGAACAAAAAATAATAGGTGAGGTGAAATGGGGTTTAGCGTCGTGTTCACAGTTGTTGCACTTTGTTGCGACGTGCATGCTCGTGTGTGTGTGTTTATGTCCGCTTGTACTTGTCCTGACTTGTGCCGATTTTATTGAGCTAGTCCACTGAGATACCATGCAGAACGAATGAGTGAGTGAGTGAGATGGGTTTAACGCCGCTTTTAACATTATTCCAGTTACATCAAGGCGTGTCAGCTTAATGTGGGAGGAAAGCCCCAAGTGATGCAGGTCTCAGACGTTTACCACTTCGGTGAAACCCACGAGCACGGGTATGATGCTGACAAACCTAGAAACATAATCGGGGTGAACCGGGATTCGAACCAACAATCATAGGTTTCTGGCGTGTCCAGGGGACGCAACTCTGCACAGCGAATCGTGGCGCCTTAGACGACTGGGCCACCTGATATATTCATCAATCTATATATGTACATGTACAGAACATTTAAATATTATAATATTGACTCAGTAGCCCACGCGCACACAGTAAACACACTTAATAAGTGTGATATATATAGCTGCATCACTTAATCATGTCATGGTGTGTTATAATGGCCGCTAGCCTATAAACACACCCACAGTAATCACATTGTACTGACCATAAAACACACAAACTGCACATATTGTGTTAGGGCAAATAACGGCTCTTCAGCCCAGGACACCATCGTGTGACTGCACATACAGCAGCTTACATTGTATTAGACATATTGTGTTAGGGCATAATTGCTCCCTGTATAATTACGGCTCTTCAGCCCAGGACACCCGCCTGTGACTGCACATACAGCAGCTTACATTTTTTAGACATATTGTGTTAGGGCATAATCGCTCCCTGTATAATTACGGCTCTTCAGCCCAGGACACCCTCGTGTGACTGCACATACAGCAGCTTACATTGTATTACACATATTGTCTTAGGGCATAATCGCTCCCTGTATAATAACGGCTCTTCAGCCCAGGACACCTTCGTGTGACTGCACATACAGCAGCTTACATTGTATTACAGCCGCTTTGGAGCCTGGCGACAACAATGCGCCCGAAATTACAACAGATGTCTCCACTGTCACAAGTCTGAAACATACAAAGGTTACAAAACTGAAAATGCAATGTTCGCACATAAAGAATTAGAAATAAATATACTGGCCGTGACTGCACTTGCACCGCGAATGAACAACTCATTACTTATTTACTATTGGAGATTTAACGTACGCTTTCCGACATTATGCGTATTTCGCACACGGTATTAAATTCAAATCTCAAACGTCACCTACCAAAGACTGTGCAGGCCATAAGTTTTAATGTTCGTCTCAAAGGGAGATAATCCGTTCCAAGGAAAGCTCCCTTGGGCCATTGTTAGACATACTTGTTGCCTTTTCTCATAACCAGACGCACATTTGTTGATGTTTCTGAACATGTACTGATCACTGTCTGCCGGATACATGCATATCTTAGATATCTTTCCAAACAATCAACTGGACACAATTTCCAGTGAGTTAAGCAAAGCCGTACATATCTATATACATCTCTGGTTCTACTGATAACAAGCCACGCCCCGTCTATGTGCATCTGTTTTAGACCTAAAACAACATGTGTGATTCATAAAATATTATATCAGGATGAGAAATATGAATCAGTTCAGAAGATAAAAGATAGACAGCTGGTGCGAATTGGTAATTCATCAGGCATATTATTTAATTTTTCAAATTTCCTGATAGTGGACTCGGCACTCGACGAACAGGAACATGATCAAGCTCCGTTAACTTCTATCTGGAGCGGTGGGATAGCCTGGTGGTTAAAGCGTTCACTCGTCTCGCCGAAGACCCGGGTTCGATTCCCCACATGGGTACAATGTGTGAAGCCCATTTCTGGTGTTCCCCAGCCGTGATGTTGCTGGAATATTGCTGAAAGCGGCGTGAAACCATACTCACTCCATAATTTCTATATGTACACTGGAACACATCTGCCACATTGAAAACGTCTGTCCACGATAATCGACAAGAAAAGCAAGCATGTTAAATAGTAAATCTGCTTCACCAAACACCCCTCCTGGAATCCTACTAGCTATATATGACCCTCTGGAACTTTGCAAATATCTACACCTTTAACTTGTGGAATAAACATTGAATCCCATCGTAGAAGGAGTATCACACTCGCATATCAGACTTTTCTTTTCTAGCTCATCAATAGCCTTTGTAACAAAGTCTTTGTGTTTGAAAGCAGATTGGTTATGTTTTACAAACATACGTGGTTGAAAAATAAATGGGACTTTATACCCATTAGCAATCAAGTCTACAACAAAATGTGAAGAACCAATGTTTATCCAGAATTGCTAATTGCTCTTGAGACGCCCCCTAACCACAATTTCAGATGTACCCCGCTTATAGTCAACTATTATGACTGAAAGACTCAACTGACAAGTCTTGAGAACAACTGATTCCTTTGGGATGAACCCCCGGCTGCGAAACTTGACATTATGAGCCGACGTTTGTTAGGACAGTTTCTCCTGCAGTGACTGGGGTCTCCACACATAAAACACGCGCCTGTCTTCTGACCTTTGACACGAAACAGCTGGTTGGTGATTGGTTGACTATTTTGCACGGACTAAGCAGAAAGAAAGCACCTTGCACGGGACGGGCAAAGGTTGCTGATTGCCTGGCTGACCTACTTGCATACGATGCTTGACGTGCACGGTTCTGGCGGAATATCCGAACTGGCCTTCGTAATTTTCCTGTCGTCCAAATCATCCGCAAGTTTATTGGCAACAGAGTTCCGGACCGTCTCCCACCCACCTTCGGAAGAATCTGCAGTTTGTGTTTCGATTCTGAAGCCTTTCAATTTTTAACATGATGTGCGATTCACAGTCCTCGAACCGTTGATTTTGAATATCCTCCAGAACTTGATTCAATGAATCTACCGTTTCTTCGTTGAATCTGTGTTGGACTCTGTTGCCCTCCCGACTCCACGTATAATTTTTCCAGCTCGCAGTTTCTTATATCTTTAGTGGTCTGGTTGAATTCTTCCCTCAAGGGGTAGCTCAGTGGTTAAAACGTTCGGTCGTCACGCAGAAGACGGGCTGGACTCCCCACATGGGTACAATGTGTGAAGCCCATTTCTGGTGTATCCCGCCGTGATATTGCTGTAATATTGCTAGAGCGGTGTAGAACCACACTCATTCACTCTTCCCTCAACGCTTTGATGCAGTCATTAATCCACTATTCAAAATGGGCTTTGTTTCTAATTGCTGAAGAATAGTATCAAGTTTGGCGTCGGTACTCGTGACGAGAATAATATACTGACCGTGCTTGCAATAAGAGCGAGTATGAACAAATCTTCACACCCGTTAAATACCCGTTACACGCCACGAACCGGGGAGGACTACTCACTTCCATCACCGCTACACACAGGGAGGAGAAAGTAATGTCCTTCTAATTCATACTTCAACTGAAGAAAATATCATTTCTCCTAGAATGCCCAACTCGTCCTATAATCAACAACATAAAACCAAATACAGTTGGACCAGGTGTACGGTATACACCGAGAGACAATGGCTAATATATAGAACAAGATAACTTTGACCCAGAGGATCAACACGGCGCAAAGACATTTTGCAGGAAACCTATTGATACAAGTACCTATACTGTCATTAAGCTCACGTGTCGCCCAGAAGGTAAACAAATTGTAATTTGCATGTGGCAGGAATGAGAATATGGCCCATTTCAGTTTAAATATGGATGTGATATATAAGTAGAAAACAAACATATTATGAAAACAAAACGAGTAATATGTTTCCACAACAATGACTTCCGGAAAGATTTGTTATTATTTTCAAGGAACATGGGATATAAGTGAGTGAGTGTGTTTGGTTTTACGCCGCTTTTAGCAATATTCCAGCAATATCACGGCGGGGGTAACCAGAAATGGGCTTCACACATTGTACCCATGTCGGGAATCGAACCCGGGTCTTCGGCGTGACGAGCAAACACTTTAACCACTAGGCTACCCGACCGCCCCACATGGGATATTAAGTTGACACAATCCTTGTGGTATACATGGTACTGTTGACATTGATATATCTACAGTGGTAAAGTTATTAATGTTTTTTTCATGATTAATCTTTTCAAAGTAATAGTTACAATGTTGTAATATTTTTTTATAATGAAGTAGATCTGCACATAGAGACATGCAGATAATGTTAAAATCAAAACCATCATCGTTGTTCGTGCATTTGTTATTCTTAACCATGAACCATACTTCTCAGTCAGAGCTACCTACCTAATTTTTATATGTTTACTCCTGTAGCCTGACACATCAAATATTCACACTGTCCAAAAGTGCTAATATCTCACTGCACGGAAACTGGATTAACGATAGTTATATGCTATGGACCTGTTCCTGACCCTCTCGACAGGCAGGCCAGCTTTAAGGAAATGGATCAACGTTTCACGCATAGCGATATGCTGTAGGCCTGTCTCCATCCCTCTCGACATACAGAGGGCTTCCCGGAAATGGGTCAACGTTTTACCGCAGCGAAACGATGTGTGGAGAAATAGGTCGGATAGAGCTAGACTGGTATCCTGCCCTTCGTTTCCTATAGCGGCCCCAGGCGAGGAGCGCAAGCGCTCTAGGGCATGTAAACCAGTCGGACAGGAGGTGGCTCCCTGCTATGACTGTTTCCGAATAACATCAACACGTTTAGTGTAATATTTTACAGTTAGGGATGTTTAAAAATATTTTTGTAATTATTTATTTATTTCGCATGTACGCATATCTCTATACTTATTTGAGACAGAGATAAAGTTTCTTTTAAAAGTTTGGTTACATCTTTTCAACGATTACTCATCCCAAACATCCCCAATCTTCTCAAACATTCTGACACCTTTTTTGTGTGTTTGATGCGCAATCGAAGCATTCGTAAAATCAAGCAATCCCGTCCGTCGCCCAGCAGAAATAGGCACAAGCAGTAAGATCCATGTTAAAACTAAATGGCAACAGAGATGGGCATCATCCTTAAAAGGACGTCATCACTTTGGCATCGAGCCTTTTTTAAACACATTCCAAATATCTCGAAACAATCGGAGAGAGGATGTTCTATTAACCACACATTGTACAGTGTGTAATCAGCTTGACAATGCGGCTCAGTATTTACTTCATTGCCAAAAATATGTCAATCAGCGTAAGGCAATGGTGGAGTCTCTAACAGTTCTCAATATTGACCTGTCATTGGCTGGACTTTTATGTTCCGGAAATATCGTTCGCCATGACGTTCAGAATGTCATTCTTGCTTAAATTAAAGCGTGTGGCAGTTTCACTCCACTATGAACTATCTAGGTAATTAGCAAACCTTTATTGTGGGCAAGGTGTAAATGGGCCTAGTTGCCCGAACACCGATAAAAGCTTTTAATAATCAATCCCGTCCGTCGCCCAGCCTAACTTTCACCAAAGAAAAGGGAGCTAACACTGGCCTTGTTTAAAATAAATATGTGTAGTGAGGTGAAATGGAGTTTGACGTCACGTTCAAGATTGTTACACTTGTGTAGTGGCGTCCATGCTTATGTGTGTGTGTGTGCTAGTCCGAACTAATGCTGATATTATAGAGCTAGCCAACTGAGATACCATGAATACCCACACAGACACAGTATACTGACTTCCAAGCCGACCAATCCTTTTTTATCCATTAATGCCGAGCGCCAGGCAGGGTAACAACAAGTACCATGTTTTAACGTCTTTTGGTATGACGCGTCCGGGGATAGAACACCGGATCTTCCGCTCTCGGGGCAGACACTCAACCACAAGACCACGGAGGCGGTCTTAAAACTCATAAACTGGTATTTGATAAATATGATAAAATGAGGTTGGTTGGTTGGTTGGTTTGTTGTCTAACGCCGCACTCAGCAATATTCCAGCTATATGACGGCGGTCTGTAAATAATCGAGTCTGGACCAGACAATCCAATGATTGACATCATGTGTATCGTTCCACGCAATTGGGACCAATGACATGCATCTACCAAGTCAGCGAGTCTGACCACCCGATCCCATTAGTCGCCTTTTACGACAAGCATAGTCGCCTTTTACGGCAAGCATGGGTTGCTGAAGACCTATTCTACCCCGGATCTTCATGAGGTAACCCTGCCTTTTGATGTTACGCTCCTACCCAGGATGTACTGTTGTGTTATCTAGATCTGTATGCTGTGGTGTATATATGCTTTCCTCAATGACTGATTGAAGAGTAAACCTCACACAAACCTGTTGTTATTGGCATCGTGTCCAGCAATCGGGAAACAATGTGGATTTAGTCAGAGTTCGATAAACGACACAGTTTCATGTTCATGACATGCCCGACATTACTACACGGATGTGTTGCCGTTCACGTGGTAAACCCATTATAATATTCTCGCGACATTCATCTGGGCACTGAGAATAAAACTTCACAATGCTGATAAATATATCATATACCTCCCCAATTGAAGCCTTTTTTTATTTCTTTTTTAGTGAGTGAGTGAGTTGGGTTTAACGCCGCTTTTAACAGTATTCCAGTTATATCACGGCGTGTCAGCTTAATGTGGAAGGAAAGCCCGAAGTGATGCAGGTCTAAGACGTTTACCACTTTGGTGAAACCCACGAGCACGGGTATGGTGCTGACAAACCTAGAAACATAATCGGGGCGAACCGTGATTCGAACCAATCATAGGTTTCTGGCGTACCCAAGGGACGCAACTCTGCACAGCGAATCGCGGCGGCTTAGACGACTGGGCCACCCGTGCCCCCTCGTATCTTTGAAACTTGATAAACGACGATGATGTCGCAATATTGTAGGCTATTTTGTAAATAGACTTACGATGGGTTGAACCAGGATGTGTGGCATTTGCAACACGACATTATTACCTGTATTACATTACTGACATGCTTGGGGACTGGAGGATCTATTCACAGGGAAGGAGCTATGTCCAGACAAAGGGTTGGAGTGCGACGAGGAAAAGAGAAGGAATTGTGATGTATGTCGATCTCACATACTCAACTTACGTCACATTTCCCGCACTGTTTGTAACTCACAACTTGGAATTTGCTTCCTATAAATGCATTTTTTCGTATTCTGTATAATCAATGGTCAACCCACAATATTTGTTCTATCTGAGATGCAGTTTACAGTATATTGTAAAGCGATCACGGTCAATGTATACAGCATATAGTATTGTTTGTTTGTTGTTTAACGCCGCACTCCGCAATATTCCAGCTATATGACGGCGATCTGTAAATAATCGAGTCTGGACAAGACAATCCAGTGATTGACAACATGAGCATCGGTCTACGCAATTGGGATCGATGACATGCATCAACCAAGTCAGTGAGCCTGACCACCCGATCTCGACAGCATATAGTAAAGAGATCATGGTCACTGTATGCAGTATATAGTAAATCTGCTTCTGTATACAGCGTGTATACTGTAACGAGATCAATGTCTCTCCAAACAGTATAGAGTAGTGGTCAATGTAGGACCACGTTTGCATACAGTGCATATTAATTGTCAATCTGAATCTGGATCTGTATACAGCATACAGTAACGAGATTAATGTCTCTCGACACGGTATAGAGTAGTGGTCAATGTAGGACCACGTTTGCATACAGTGCATATTAATTGTCAATCTGAATCTGGATCTGTATACAGCATACAGTAACGAGATTAATGTCTCTCGACACGGTATAGAGTAGTGGTCAATGTAGGACCACGTTTGCATACAGTGCATATTAATTGTCAATCTGAATCTGGATCTGTATACAGCATACAGTAACGAGATTAATGTCTCTCGACACGGTATAGAGTAGTGGTCAATGTAGGACCACGTGTGCATACAGTGCATATTAATTGTCAATCTGAATCTGGATCTGTATACAGCATACAGTAACGAGATTAATGTCTCTCGACACGGTATAGAGTAGTGGTCAATGTAGGACCACGTTTGCATACAGTGCATATTAATTGTCAATCTGAATCTGGATCTGTATACAGCATACAGTAACGAGATTAATGTCTCTCGACACGGTATAGAGTAGTGGTCAATGTAGGACCACGTTTGCATACAGTGCATATTAATTGTCAATCTGAATCTGGATCTGTATACAGCATACAGTAACGAGATTAATGTCTCTCCAAACAGTATAGAGTAGTGGTCAATGTAGGACCACGTTTGCATACAGTGCATATTAATTGTCAATCTGAATCTGGATCTGTATACAGCATACAGTAACGAGATTAATGTCTCTCCAAACAGTATAGAGTAGTGGTCAATGTAGGACCACGTTTGCATACAGTGCATATTAATTGTCAATCTGAATCTGGATCTGTATACAGCATACAGTAACGAGATTAATGTCTCTCGACACGGTATAGAGTAGTGGTCAATGTAGGACCACGGTCTATCAGCTCATGGGCGTTTGATACGGTGGGCGCGATAGGGGAGGAACTGTATCGCTGATCAATGTTCTTTAGTGTAGAGATAAAACGGCGGGGTTGCTTGAAGAAATTTGATTCGCTTTGCAGAATGAAAGTGGGAAGTGTTAGAGGGTTCTGGATGCAAGGTAAGACAGACTAAAATTAGACGTGTAGCTTTGCTCGGGGAAGTCGAAATCCACAGCGAGAGAAGATAATGACTTGCTGGAAGGAATTTGTAACTGACAAACCCTCCTGTCGGTAAAACGATTTCATTGGCTTACTGCCCATTCGGCAAACATCGGTACATTCCGACAGGTATTTACTGAGTTGCAGACGACAGATTATCATTACGGTGAGAGGAGCCAGTACGTCCACCCGAACGTCGTTTGTCAGCTTGTGTTGTCCGTGTTGTCCCTGTCGCCATGGCCCAGATCGAAGGAGAATTTGGCCCTCAAGGGGATTTTGCATCCCTCGGGCTGGCTGTACAGTCTCATAAAGAAAATGAGTTTACGGTGAAAACAAATGTATGTGAAATCAAGTTCAAATCAACCAAGCCTGTGAAGTTTACTCAAAAGATGGTCAACGTCAAAGACGAGGAGGACGACCTGTCCTCATACGTCTTCAGCCAAAAGTACGACGATTGTATGCACTTTTGCATCAATTTTCCCGAGTCGGGAAGCTACAAATTCCAACTGTTTGCTCTCCCCGGAGACACCAAGGAGACCTCTTTGCCCAACGTCTTCAACTACAAGATCAAAGTCGAAGGCGCGTGCCACGCCGTCCACGCCTTCCCCAAGCAGTATGCGCAATGGAAAGATGGCTGCTCTCTCGTAGAACCAACGGTCCTCAACTCCAATTGCTCACTGACGTCGGTCAAGTTCAAGGTCAACATCCCCAATGCCAAGGCCGCCGCCATCGTAATTAATGGATCAGATTGGAAGCATTTGGATAAAGCCGGCTGTTGCTTTACAGGAACATATGACCTTCACAAGCTGAGAAATTCTGGTGCCAAGGTCACCCTGAACGCCAACTTCGATGAAGGGTCAGGGTCGTATCCTACCCTCCTGGAGTACAAGATTTAAACTGTTCATCTTTGTCATAACCTCTTCATAAGGACGTATCACAAGATGCTTCTGACTGGAATTGCTATCATACTGTTTATACTGTTTACATGACTGTCCATGTGTTTCTCTTGTATCGATACTTATTGGATGGCGTACTCTCAGATAGATCGGATTTTACCAGCAGGTAATACCTTCAGCTTAAATGTTATATCTGTTAATACTACTTAAAGGGGTGTTGAACAGGGACTTACAGGGAGGGCCACATAACTGAAAGTATCTTGGCTGTGGATTTAGTTTTTACACATGGCGTCAATCCTGCAACGTATGTTTGCCATGGCGTTAAAGGGACCTGCTTCATTGATAACGTAACAAGGCTTTGACATGAATGCCCTGTTCCACAATCGATCCTTAGCGCTACGGCAATCGCAAGACAATGTTAAAATGTGGGCGTTTCGATCACCACTGCTAAGATTGCTTCGTGTAACAAGGCCCTGCCCGTTTTTAAAGTTCGTCTGGTCGAAGCTTGCCTCTGTTCCCTTGCACTACTGAATTTATGTTCTTGTTTCATCAGTGAAGAAAGCTGCGTGGAACATAATGTCAGCATAAGTTCCCTATTATGTCTCCATATTGTCTTGTCAGTGTGTAAAAAACATTATCACTTTGCAAACATATAGGAAGTGACGTGCAATGTATCGGTGGGTTACAATTCATTCAATGGTTGTTCCATACTTTCTTTAAATTACAGAAGAACCATTGTGACATTACAGTCAAGCATATCGTATATCGTGCCTATATTATGCCTATATTGTTCTGGTTCTGGTGGGGCGGTCGGGTAGCCTAGTGGTTAAAGCGTTCGTTCGTCACGTCGAAGACATGGGTACAATGTGTGAAGCCCATTTCTTGTGTCCCCCGCCGTGATATTGCTGGAATATTGCTAAAAACGGCGTAAAACCTCACTCACCCACTCTGGTTCTGGTACTATGTGCACCTGCATGCATGTTCGCTAGGAGGTCAGTGAGTTGGTAAGACCGACAGAGAAGACGTAAGGAATTTGCTGACGTTTGGTCAATAGGAAATCTCGTCAATATGATTAACAAAATTGTCAGGAATTGCAGCAATAATGTGTAAATAATAGTTTATAAGGTCCCTGTACTACTTTATACAGAGATTTGACTGTTTATTGCATCTGAAAATGCCGTTAATGATGCAAGATCGTTTGATGTTTGAAACTACGCCACCTTGAGAAAATACTTCAATACTAGAGAGAACAGTTTGCACAGACTACAATTTGTGCGTTTTTTGTGTTCAGTATTTGAGATGATATCCGATATACCATTATCTGGATGGGGATATATACTCTTGTCATATTTGATCAGGAAGCAATTCCTTATTGGTGGTGATATACTGTATATCACATGTCGTATGTAGTAATATCCCGTTCGTCGCCTTTTACGACAAGCATAGTCAACCTAGACGGCAAGCATGGGTTGCTGAAGACCTATTCCACCCGGATCCTTTACATCTTTCAAAAGCATAGGATAACTATCATGGCACAGGGATAGTTTTGTCGAAAGTGTAGTTTATCTTATTTGTGTTGTGACTATTGTATGTCTATATTATACATATAATAGAAAGATACCACAACTCTGATCCGCCTTGATGTCCAAAGGTTGTGCTAGTCAGTATAGAGTGGCATTTAGTGTTTCATAAACTAACGAAATATAGACTAAGGGCAAGGTGGGTTGCTGTGTGTGTGCGTGCGCGCGTTTGTGTGTGCGTGTGTGGCCGTGGCTGTGTGTGCGCGTGTGGTTGTGTGTACGTGTGCACGCGTGAGTGTGTGACTGTGACTGTGTGTACGTATGCGCGCGCATGTTTGTATGGCTGTGTGTGCGTACGTGTATGTTGTGCACGTGCGCGCGCTCATGTGTGTGGAGGGGTCAACACGTGGTATGTCAGCTATGGGGCGGTAAGTGAGATGCGGGCAGAATACAGCTGTCCCTCGGTTGTAAATATAAACAGGTGCGTGGTTTGGATAATCATAATTGCAAAATATATGTGATATGTGTTCTTGATGCCCCGTATAAACCCTTTAAGTCGTCTTAAATCACACAGACAGTATGATTACGACACTGTACTCGCAATGATAAAGATCATGTTCAAAGTAAACATGAATATTTTTGTTTAAAAAAAATATTAACAGATTAAATAAAATTCACTCAGTACAAGCCAACAGCAAAAACTGTTTTATAAGAATAGAGTACAATCCATTAGATTTACGCCGAGTAAAATCCTTTGTAACCAGCAACACACGATCGGGCCCTGCAGCGAAGAATGTTAAACCTGTAATAGTTTTTAGAACGGGTTAAATATACACGACGACTTTGTTGACACAATTTACCATAAGTAAATGAGTTTTTCCGCAGTCAACAATTACTGGGGTATCCCGCCGCCCATACCTACCGCCCGTTTCCTGTTGCCTACGTGTAAAGCAGTGTAATTAGTTGCGAGGACGATACCTCGCAACCTGGCGTTGTTTCAACGTCCCGGACTTTCTGCATTCCGCATTGCAAGTTTTCCCATTCCAAACCCCGCGAAGTAGTGCAGAACGAATGTTCGTACATATGCACGTGTTGCTATATATGGCCAGTCTACATCTTTTTACTCTTTATCGAAAGTCGGCTACCACGATAAAGAGGCTGGCATTCTCGAAGCTATATCATAAACATCTTTCAAAAATGTCTTCTTCTTTTTTAAAAACATATACTACTTTCAATAAATGTAATGATTCACGTCGTAAATTTGAAGGTAATATTGAATCCCCGAGGGCATCAAATTAATCTAATCCGAACGCAGATTCTTAAGAATGTTTCGTGCTTATCTCCCCCTTTTTAATTGATGGCACTTATCGCCATAGGTGGCGCACGTATCTGACTGCTGTCAGGTACATCTGAATAGATGGTGTTGATGACAGTTCGCCAGCTGTCTGACATCACAGATGTAAAGTTGTAAGATATCCAAATACCGACTGAGCCTGTTAAGCAAAAACATTGAAATTCCACGATACCTAACATGTGTATGTATCCTTCATGTGCTTGCTGGACTATTGCGGGACAGCGGGGTAGCCTAGTGGTTGAAGCGTTCGCTCGTCACCCCGTAGACCCGGGTTCGCTTCCCCACGGGGGTAATGCTATATTGGTGGCCGAGTGGTGAAAGCGTCCGCTCACCACTCTGAATTTCCTGGTTTTCAATCCGAGACCAATTCTCTATTGCTCTATTATTGCAAAATTGAAATCACTTCCCAAGGTTATTGTGAAATATTTAGTGAGGGAAGTCTTCGTGTACCGGAGACCACGACATGACCAGCACTGTCCATCGTTGTTTTCGTTGCACAGCCATTCCGTTCTGAAACAAGAAAATCGTATGTTGTGTTCTTTAAACGTTCATTTTATAGTCTGTTTAGTCAAGTTTATTATACATTAACAAGCCCTTCCTCGATCAAAACAAACATTGAGGCTCAGTCAAACAGCTATAACAATGTATGTCTAAGTTCCTCTTTAACAATATGTGCAATTTGATTGGCTGACGGATGTCTGGTATCTAAGGTATTACCCCCAGTAGAGAAGTGAGTCATCTTCCCGGAGTGAAATATTCCTTACATCTGCTGCCATAGATCGTTAGATTTGGAGAAATTATCCAGAATTCCTTGTTGCGAAGGCGAAACTTGAAGTTCCTTATCAGCTTGAGAGTTACTGTGTAACCACGCACATCTTCAGTGCTGCACTACAGGGATTGGGTCGGGATGATGTTGGTCGACATTGGAAGGTTGTGACTTGTACAATGTACAATGCTAGAATACAAATGGTACGCTTGAGCTGGAGAGCCGATTGTATGTTGTGCTTTAGTAACCTTTAATACCCGACAAACGATTGTCTATAAAGCGGTAATCTAGAGCTCGAGAGGAGATTGTGTAATGTACAATAGTAATCTCATGTTTGAGAACCGATTGTGTAATGTACAATGGAAACCTACTGTTTGAGAAGCGATTGGGTAAAGTACAATAGTAATCTCCTGTTTGAGAACCGATTGTGTAAAGTACAATGGAAACCTACTGTTTGAGAACCGATTGTGTAAAGTACAATAATAACCTACTGTTTGAGAACCGATTGTGTAAAGTACAATAGTAATCTCCTGTTTGAGAACCGATTGTGTAAAGTACAATAGTAATCTCCTGTTTGAGAACCGATTGTGTAAAGTACAATAGTAACCTACTGTTTGAGAACCGATTGTGTAATGTACAATAGTAATCTCCTGTTTGAGAAGCGATTGTGTAAAGTACAATGGAAACCTACTGTTTGAGAACCGATTGTGTAAAGTACAATAGTAACCTCCTGTTTGAGAACCGATTGTGTAAAGTACAATGGAAACCTACTGTTTGAGAGGAGATTGTGTAAAGTACAATAGTAACCTCCTGTTTGAGAACCGATTGTGTAAAGTACAATGGAAACCTACTGTTTGAGAACCGATTGTGTAACGTACAATGGAAACCTACTGTTTGAGAAGCGATTGTGTAAAGTACAATAGTAACCTACTGTTTGAGAATCGATTGTGTAAAGTACAATAGTAATCTCCTGTTTGAGAAGCGATTGTGTAAAGTACAATAGTAACCTCCTGTTTGAGAAGCGATTGTGTAAAGTACAATAGTAACCTACTGTTTGAGAAGCGATTGTGTAAAGTACAATGGAAACCTACTGTTTGAGAAGCGATTGTGTAAAGTACAATAGTAACCTACTGTTTGAGAATCGATTGTGTAAAGTACAATAGTAACCTACTGTTTGAGAACCAATTGTGTAAAGTACAATGGAAACCTACTGTTTGAGAAGCGATTGTGTAAAGTACAATAGTAACCTACTGTTTGAGAATCGATTGTGTAAAGTACAATAGTAACCTACTGTTTGAGAACCGATTGTGTAAAGTACAATGGAAACCTACTGTTTGAGAAGCGATTGTGTAAAGTACAATAGTAACCTCCGGTTTGAGAAGCGATTGTGTAAAGTACAATAGTAACCTACTGTTTGAGAACCAATTGTGTAAAGTACAATGGAAACCTACTGTTTGAGAGGAGATTGTGTAAAGTACAATAGTAACCTACTGTTTGAGAACCAATTGTGTAAAGTACAATGGAAACCTACTGTTTGAGAAGCGATTGTGTAAAGTACAATGGAAACCTACTGTTTGAGAAGAGATTGTGTAAAGTACAATGGAAACCTACTGTTTGAGAAGCGATTGTGTAAAGTACAATAGTAACCTACTGTTTGAGAACCAATTGTGTAAAGTACAATGGAAACCTACTGTTTGAGAAGCGATTGTGTAAAGTACAATGGAAACCTACTGTTTGAGAAGCGATTGTGTAAAGTACAATGGAAACCTACTGTTTGAGAAGCGATTGTGTAAAGTACAATAGTAACCTACTGTTTGAGAACAGATTGTGTAAAGTACAATAGTAACCTACTGTTTGAGAACCAGTTGTGTAAAGTACAATGAAAACCTACTGTTTGAGAAGCGATTGTGTAAAGTACAATGGAAACCTACTGTTTGAGAGGAGATTGTGTAAAGTACAATAGTAACCTACTGTTTGAGAAGCGATTGTGTAAAGTACAATGGAAACCTACTGTTTGAGAAGCGATTGTGTAAAGTACAATGGTAACCTACTGTTTGAGAACCGATTGTGTAAAGTACAATGGAAACCTACTGTTTGAGAACCAATTGTGTAAAGTACAATGAAAACCTACTGTTTGAGAAGCGATTGTGTAAAGTACAATAGTAACCTACTGTTTGAGAAGCGATTGTGTAAAGTACAATAGTAACCTACTGTTTGAGAAGCGATTGTGTAAAGTACAATAGTAATCTCCTGTTTGGGAACCGATTGTGTAAAGTACAATGAAAACCTACTGTTTGAGAAGCGATTGTGTAAAGGACAATGGAAACCTACTGTTTGAGAAGCGATTGTGAAGTATATATTGGTAACCTGTTGTTTAACAATCGATTGAATAGAATACAATAATAACCGACATCTCTGTGTTATATAGTACGATAGTAACCTGTAGAGCCCATAGTCTATATAGTACGACGGTAACCAATATCTGGAAACACAATTGTGTAGAATACGATAGTAACCTGTAATTTTGGAGGCGATTTGGAGGCGGTTGTGTGGAGTTCAGTGGTAACTTATAGTTCGAGAGGCGGTTGCGTGGAGTACAATGGTAGCCTATAGTTCGAGAGGCGGTTGCGTGGAGTACAATGGTAACCTATAGTTCGAGAGGCGGTTGTGTGGAGTACAATGGTAACTTATAGTTCGAGAGGCGCTTGTGTGGAGTACAATGGTAACTTATAGTTCGAGAGGCGGTTGTGTGGAGTACAATGGTAGACTATAGTTCGAGAGGCGGTTGTGTGGAGTTCAGTGGTAACTTATAGTTCGGGAGGCGGTTGCGTGGAGTACAATGGTAACTTATAGTTCGAGAGGCGGTTGCGTGGAGTACAATGGTAACTTATAGTTCGAGAGGCGGTTGAGTGGAGTACAATGGTAACTTATAGTTCAAGAGGCGGTTGCGTGGAGTACAATGGTAACTTATAGTTCGAGAGGCGGTTGTGTGGAGTACAATGGTAGCCTATAGTTCGAGAGGCGGTTGTGTGGAGTACAATGGTAGCCTATAGTTCGAGAGGCGGTTGTGTGGAGTACAATGGTAGCCTATAGTTCGAGAGGCGGTTGTGTGGAGTACAATGGTAACTTATAGTTCGAGAGGCGGTTGCGTGGAGTACAATGGTAAGTTATAGTTCGAGAGGCGCTTGTGTGGAGTACAATGGTAACTTATAGTTCGAGAGGCGGTTGTGTGGAGTACAATGGTAGCCTATAGTTCGAGAGGCGGTTGTGTGGAGTACAATGGTAGCCTATAGTTCGAGAGGCGGTTGCGTGGAGTACAATGGTAGCCTATAGTTCGAGAGGCGGTTGTTTGGAGTACAATGGTAGACTATAGTTCGAGAGGCGGTTGTGTGGAGTTCAGTGGTAACCTATAGTTCGAGAGGCGGTTGTGTGGAGTACAGTGGTAACCTATAGTTCGAGAGGCGGTTGTGTGGAGTACAATGGTAACTTATAGTGCGAGAGACGGTTGTGTGGAGAACAGTGGTGACTTATAGTTCGAGAGGCGGTTGTGTGGAGTACAGTGGTAACCTATAGTTCGGGAAACGATTTTTTAGAATAACGTGGTAACCTATAGCTCGAAAGGCGATAGTGTAGACATAGTTTGGTAATCTTGCTCCTTTGTTCAATTGTGTAGACAGCAGTGGCAATCTACGGCAGTCTGGACTGATCTAGAGTGCGTGTTCTCGCTGTTTATGCAACTATTTCCCAGGAATCCTAGGTTCTCGCTGTTTATGCAACTACTTCCCACCTCACTTCCTCCTTTTTAACATTCAAGCTGCTATAGCAATTGTCGCTTCCCAAAATAAACAGACCGCAATATCACCGCGACTGGAGGCACTGAACATATACAGCACAGTGTCTCGCAGCTGTAAATGAACATTCTACCTTTTTTCACCTGTCGTCTGGCCGAATAAGGTGTTTTCCCTGCAACCATACTTTCTGAACAGAACGGGGGGTATTAATGCCCATTTTGTCATACAAACGAAGTCCTACAAATGTCAAGCTCTCTATTCTTGCTGTAGAGTTTGTGCCTTGATGTTAAAGATAAAATAATCACGGGATCGAACCATAATCGAAACATATAATATCGATTCCAACGAGAGGAATTTCCATTTATTTGCGGAATTTCCCCCCGCATTTCTTAAAGGCAGGTCTATTGGAACGTCTGGTTAACGGTTCATTACCTGTAGGAGAGGGGCTGGCTCCGTGGGGTCGGCCAGTGGGTGCTCGGCTCAGGAGCAGCGCGTGTTTTTTCACATTCTCAGATAACGTTCTACTTTGACTCAATGAAATGTTTTTTTGTCTCCTAAATGTGCTGAGATGTAATCTATGCTTTATTTCGGTCGCTCCTCCTCGAGGAGTTTATTGTACAAATAGCCCTAGTGGATAACGCGAGAACCATTACATAGGAAAATATACCGACACAGCTACCGGTTTAGTGCTCTCCCCGTCGATGGAATTTTAAGCATGTGTCATATTTTTATATTCCATTTTGTTAACCTTCAAAGGAGAACGCATGGAGTAACCCATCTTGCCTTTGATGTATGGGTATGGAGATAAGTGGGCGTGGCAATATTGCACAGTGTTTCCATATGTTTTAAAATATCAGTCTAGGGGTGTGGCATTGGCCTCAGTACGTACTTTCTCAGTGAATAGCTACAAGATGTGTATTGCACAAATGCGCAGCCTGTTTGTATTAATCTTTTTTTATAAATTTTCTGAGTATCGCGTCTCGCGACTAAACAATTCGTTGAATGAAATTATTTCATAGCTTCACTAGTAGCGTTCGTGTGTGGGGAGAGTTCGTTATGAGTTCGTGCTGGGGTAGCGATATTCAGTGAAAGGAGCATTATCGAGTAAGGTATGGATTGTGTGTGTGTGTGTGTGTGTGTGTGTGTGTGTGTGTGTGTGTGTGTGTGTGTGTGTGTGTGTGTGTGTCGTTTTCGAGATGGGTCCTGTTTTCGATTCGTGGTAGCGTTCGTGTCGGGTAGCGTTATCGAGTGGGGGTAGCAGTCACATGACTGTAGCGTTACCGAGTGATGGTTGCAAGTTTTGCCACAAGGATGTACTGAAAGAAAAGTCCCTGGATGTCGAGTAACTCTACCTGGGCAAGTCTAGATGTGTGGACAGTACTTCAGTCTCTTATAGGGACAACTTGTTCATATTATTTACATAATCTAGAATTTAGGATTTAAGCTAATAGTTTTTGCCTTAGAGACTTGTGCATGTCTAGGTGGTTGGTTCATGTGAGGTTATCGAGTAAAGGTAACGTACCTGTGGGCGTGGCGATATCGAGTGGGAGTAGCGTTCGTCGGGGGTTAAAGATGGGTAGCCTTATCGATTTGGGGTAGTCGGGGATGGGTTACCGCTGAAATAGGGGTAGCGTTATCGATTTGGAGTAGTTGGGGGTGGGTTAACGCTGAAATAGGGGTAGCGTTATCAATTTGGGGTAGTTGGTGATGGGTTAACGCTAAGATAGGGGTAGCGTTTTCAATTTTGGGTAGTTGGTGATGGGTTAACGCTAAGATAAGGGTAGCGTTATCGATTTGGGGTAGTTGATGATGGGTTAACGCTAAGAGGGGTAGCGTTATCGATTTGGGGTAGTTGATGATGGCTTAACGCTGAAATAGGGGTAGCGTTATCGATTTGGGGTAGTGGGTGATGGGTTAATGCTGAAATAGGGGTAGCGTTATCGATTTGGGGTAGTTGATGATGGGTTAACGCAAAGATAGGGGAAGCGTTATCGATTTGGGGTAGTTGATGATGGGTTAACGCTGAAATAGGGGTAGCGTTATCGAATTGGGGTAGTTGGTGATGGGTTAAAGCTGAGATAGGGGTAGCGTTATCGATTTGGGGTAGTTGGTGATGGGTCAACGCTGATATTTGGGTAGCGTTATCGATTTGAGGTAGCGTTCGTGAATTTGGGAATTAAACGCTTATGGGGTGTAGCGTTACGCAGTGGGCGTCTATCAGATGTCGACTGCCTCGCCATCATCACCTGCACAAACATGCCGCAACACACGGAGCGGTAAGACATGATGGCGTCCATACCTTGGTATTTATGGGTAATTGAGAGGATAAACAGGGTTAAGTATTCGTAAAACAGTCTTTCCAATGGCGTCTGAGAAACACCAACTCGGGCCCAGTCATGGCGACCTCGTACGATACAAACCTGCAAACCCCCCACGCCATCATGGGGGTTGTGTTCAAAGCTGTGTGTGCGGGTTGGCCAATTCAACACAGATATGGAAGATACATTTGGCATTTCGCATATTCAACATCTAAGTATCGTCTCCATCTGTAAATCAGCTCCGCGTGAGCAGTTCAAGATGAAGAGGCAGGGACTCCAACGTCATTAATGAGAATCCGACGGCGTTGATGTACACAGTAACACCTGTACAAGACCTTGCCATTCCAGTAGCCTCCCCTGTATAGGACAAAGCCATTCTAGTAGCCTCCCCTGTATAGGTGATTGCCATTCCAATAGCCTCACCTGCATGTGCCTTCATCATTGAAGATATTTTACAGTGGAACCTGGTTAATACAGACACACCGCATTCTGGAGGAAAACTACATCATTATTCGTTAATCCGGACATTTGTTAATCAATAGGGGCTATGAGGTAGCCTAGTGGTTAACGCGTTCGCTCGTCACGACGAGGACCCGGGTTCGATTCCCCACATGGGTATAAAGTGTGCCCCGCGTGATATTGCTGATATATTGCTAATAACGACGTAAAACCATACCCACTCACTCAAACACTGTTAATCCACAAGCACGCATACAGCCGTGATATGTTAATTTGTCGATTCTTGATGAATAATCGTGTAATTCTACAGGAAATGTAGAACCAAATGAGTTATAGTGTTGAAATAGGTTCGCAGTTTACCGATCACCTATAAATCTTCCGAATATATAGTTGTTTAGTAATTGTTTGGACTTGGAAGTGTGCACACCCATGCGCCATTCCCCACCGCCTTGTTCCGATCTGGACATTTTCACCGGGAACTATACTTTCCTATAAACATTCTCCGTAAAACAGTCATAGTCATGTCCTCGTCTTGTCGTCAAGCACATTACATTAAGATACAGAACTTGTAAAGAAATATCGTCCTCGTCTTCTCGTCAAGCACATTACATTAAAATACAGAATTTGTAAAAAAATATCGCTGGGATCGTCGGGGAAAGATTCCACCTTCAAATTCACTAATTAGAAACTAGTAGTTCCTTATGCTACTTAATTACTACTTATATTATCAGGTTAGGTGAGGTGAGGTGAAATGGGGGCTATGTCGTGTTCAGCTATTAAGATTGTTGCACTTTTACAGCGACACACGTGTTGCTGCTTATACTGATGCCTGAGAGCCCACTGAGATACCATGCCGCAGTTTAACATGGACACCCCACTCAGACACAGTATATGACTCCGAGCCGACCATGCAGTCTTTATTTTAGCCCCTTAATGACGAGCGCCAGGCAGGGTAACAAAAAGTACCATTGTTTAACCACCTTTTGTATGATTCGGCTGGGGATCGAACCCCCGGCCTTCGCCTATATTATCGACCACCCAGTGGTGTGAAGCTAAAGTGGATCTTGCCACAGTTTGAGATAGACACCTGCTCTGAATTTCGTTCTTCACATCGTTGAAAACTGTCTTAACAATATTTCAGAACAAATTTATTGTAGGTGACCCCAACTGCAAATTGACTAACAAAGCTAATACATTCCAGCAATATCACGGCGGGGGACGCCAGAAATGGGCATTACACATTGTAACCATGTCGGGAATCGATCTCAACTCTTCGGCTTGACAAGCGAACGCTTTAACCGCTAGGTTACCGCACCTCGCCATTAAATGACTAATTTTCCCACTAGGATAGCCAATAGTAGTGTTAGATGGCGTGTTCCCTGGATATTCCGGGTTAGAATAGGTCCTCAGGACACCGGTCTATAGAGCGATTGTCGCGCTAAGGTGATCGCAACTCACATACTTTACCAGCGACTTACGGCTGTCGTAGCGCTTCGCTCGCTTTGTGTGACACGGGGCCCAGCTTGTCCTAATGACTTCTGTGTCCACTAGGACAACCAATAGTAGTTTTAGATAGCATGCCCCATGGGTATTCGTGGTTAGAATAGGTCCCCGGGATACTTGACAGCTGCGTCCACTTGGACAACCAATAGTAGTTTACGATAGCATGTCCCATGAGTATTCCTGGTTAGAATAGGTCCCCGGGATACTTGACTACTGTGTCCACGAGGAGAACCAATCGTAGTTTACGATAGCATGTCCCATTAGTATTCCTGGTTAGAATAGGTCCCCGGGATACTTGACTACTGTATCCACAAGGACAACCAATAGTAGTTTACGATAGCATGTCCCATGAGTATTCCTGGTTAGAAAAGGTCCCCGGGATACTTGACTACTGTGTCCACAAGGACAACCAATAGTAGTTTACGATAGCATGTCCCATTAGTATTCCTGGTTAGAAAAGGTCCCCGGGATACTTGACTACTGTGTCCACAAGGACAACCAATAGTAATTTACGATAGCATATTTACGATGTGTTGCATCATATTTTGCTTCTTTCGTATATAGGTTTTTTTAAACGACATTGTGTGTGCGTGCGCGTGTGTGTTGTCATACGATTTAGCTTCAATATTTCCTTGCGTTTATGGAGGTATTCTTAAACGCGGTGTGCACACTCAAATCCCCTGCCCGGTTTTCACGTGAACACACAAATATTGAAAACAGTTCTTAAATTGCCAGTAATTACGTGACCTTTGTATGTCTAATCAAACAATTTCGCATAAATGCACAAAATATTGATGTCAATTCTTATTACTTCCTTATTCCTGGAATTGGAATTTGTCGATGCCATAGATCAACCTGTATCGTAACTCAAAGTACACATTTCTTGTTTCAGATCTTCAGTTCTCGGCTGTAGTTTCTCCCCTGCGCTGTGTGGCTCTACTCACCATTCTGTTCACTCCCATTTCTCAGGCGGAAGGATCTCAAAAAGAACTATTTATTTAGCATAACACAATAAATAGTCAATCGACAAGTGCCCAGCTCTTTGGGCAGAAAAACACCGACATTTAGAGGCTAAGTTGTTTCCCATGCTGCACCTCGGGATGGATTACGCCGGTGTGGTGGACTGTTTTTGTGGAGGATCCGAAATTAGACTCTTATCATCCGTGGTTAATGCTGACGTCATACCTTTGTTTTCTTTCGGGTATAATGTCTTGTGTCTATTTCTGGCATGTTTGGATATTAATGTTGTAATTAATTACCAAATACTCCAACTTCCTTTTCTATTTCAAAGAGCTTCATGTATTATTTGTTTTTATTATATCAATAAAGTTTCAAAATTACGTGTTTCCGTGTGGTTGACATTTAACCGAAAGGTAGCTTATCATAGTCTGGGCTGATTACAGGATCCTGGGAACTAATATATGACCCGGAAGTGTATGTAGCAGGGTCATTCATCAGGTATAAGAAACACCAAACCACTGGACGAACCACTATATTGAATTCCTATTGTATTACTAAGAAGATTTATCTAAATGTTGTGTTTTGCCACACAATCGAACTATATAACGGCGACCTGTAATTTACCGAGAATGGACCAGACAAACCAGTGATTGATATTATAAGAAACGTCCCTTGCTATCGGGGCACGATGACAAGCTATAAACCTGACATCTCTTACTGGGGACATATTCTAACCCGGAATACCCACACAACTCACTCACTCACTCACTCAAACCCAACCACCCTACCACCCACTCACTCACTCACTCACTCCATCACTCGCCCACCCATCATAACATTGGCTGGTAGATCTATGCTGACGGATACGTCCTCACTGTCGGTACTTGTCATTTATTAGTGGTATGTCTGACTGCGTTCTCCGAGCCGTCTATCCCATCATCTCAAACACACATTACAAGTGAGTAGAAGTAGGTACGATATATCAGCTCTCTCCGTGATTACTTTACACCCCTCGAATCACATGCTAATTACCAGCATATAAAACTGCCATTATGGGGGCCTGGTTACGATCGTGACGGAGATAGACATAAAGATGGAACGGTGACTACATGTCAGTGGAATGTTCATATCATCCAAGTAAACATTGACCTTATCTATATATATAAACACGATCGCTGAGAAGACGTAACATTTACTTGAAGTGGCTTTATGAAAGACTGTACGACTGTGGGAGTGAGTATTGTCTAACGCCGCAGCACGGACCTAAATAACCGCTGTTTACAGGGCCCCCCTGACCGCAGTCAGGAACTTCCCCGTTGTTTACCTGAACTGAACGGAACTTTATTTACACCCAGGTCGGTGACTATAGAGGTACAATTCAAGTACTGATTACATGAAATGTATGTATGTATGTATGTATGTATGTGTGTGTGTGTGTGTGTGTGTGTGTGTGTGTGTGTGTGTGTGTGTGTGTGTGTGTGTGTGTGTGTGTGTGTGTGTGTGTGTGTGTGTGTGTGTGTGTGTGGATGGATGGATGGATGGATGGATGGACGTACGTACGTGTGTGTGTGCGCGCGTTCGTGCGTGCGTGCGAGCATCCCTGCGTGTATGTGAGTATGAATGAATAATTTTTATTTCCTCCATTAGTATCGGAGAGTAATTAATCAGTATGTACATGCATGATAACAGATATGCATATAATCAGGCTACAGATAGAGAATAGACGTCAACTACCATGAGCTTATTTCTCTGCTGACTATGCATAAGAAATGAGCTCATGTGTCTAGTGTTATCTCCTCTACAAGATGCGTAATGCCACAAAGTAGTGTCACAACTCTCACTTCACTGTCTGTACAATCTTCTATTCGAAGATATTGGTTAAGGCACAGGAAATCAAACAGTTACCCAAAGAGATTATTTCATTCCTGCACAATACTGTCACAGTTTATTAACTGGTGCAGTACTACATCGCTACATTCTTTTTCACACATCATACATACACCAGTTGTTATAGGTAAAATACCTAGTTTAACTAGGGCACATATTGGCCTGCTACACACATCATACATACACCAGTTGTTATGGGTAAAATACCTAGTTTAACTAGGGCATATATAGGCCTGCTACACACATCATACATATACCAGTTGTTATGGGTAAAATACCTAGTTTAACTAGGGCATATATAGGCCTGCTACACACATCATACATACACCAGTTGTTATGGGTAAAATACCTAGTTTAACTAGGGCATATATTGGCCTGCTACACACATCATACATACACAAATTGTTATGGGTAAAATACCTAGTTTAACTAGGGCATATATTGGCCTGCTACACACATCATACATACACAAATTGTTATGGGTAAAATACCTAGTTTAACTAGGGCATATATTGGCCTGCTACACACATCATACATATACCAGTTGTTATGGGTAAAATACCTAGTTTAACTAGGGCATATACTGGCCTGCTATACACATCATACATACACCAGTTGTTATGGGTAAAATACCTAGTTTAACTAGGGCATATACTGGCCTGCTATACACATCATACATACACCAGTTGTTATGGGTAAAATACCTAGTTTAACTAGGGCATATATAGGCCTGCTACACACATCATACATACACCAGTTGTTATGGGTAAAATACCTAGTTTAACTAGGGCATATATTGGCCTGCTACACACATCATACATACACAAATTGTTATGGGTAAAATACCTAGTTTAACTAGGGCATATATTGGCCTGCTACACACATCATACATATACCAGTTGTTATGGGTAAAATACCTAGTTTAACTAGGGCATATACTGGCCTGCTATACACATCATACATACACCAGTTGTTATGGGTAAAATACCTAGTTTAACTAGGGCATATATAGGCCTGCTACACACATCATACATACACCAGTTGTTATGGGTAAAATACCTAGTTTAACTAGGGCATATATTGGCCTGCTACACACATCATACATACACCAGTTGTTAAAGGTAAAATACCTAGTTTAACTAGGGCATATATAGGCCTGCTACACACATCATACATACACCAGTTGTTATGGGTAAAATACTTAGTTTAACTAGGGCATATATAGGCCTGCTACACACATCATACATACACCAGTTGTTATGGGTAAAATACCTAGTTTAACTAGGGCATATATTGGCCTGCTACACACATCATACATACACAAATTGTTATGGGTAAAATACCTAGTTTAACTAGGGCATATATTGGCCTGCTACACACATCATACATACACAAATTGTTATGGGTAAAATACCTAGTTTAACTAGGGCATATATTGGCCTGCTACACACATCATACATATACCAGTTGTTATGGGTAAAATACCTAGTTTAACTAGGGCATATACTGGCCTGCTATACACATCATACATACACCAGTTGTTATGGGTAAAATACCTAGTTTAACTAGGGCATATATTGGCCTGCTACACACATCATACATACACCAGTTGTTATGGGTAAAATACTTAGTTTAACTAGGGCATATATTGGCCTGCTACACACATCATACATACACCAGTTGTTATGGGTAAAATACCTAGTTTAACTAGGGCATATACAGGCCTGCTACACACATCATACATACACCAGTTGTTATAGGGAAAATACCTAGTTTAACTAGGGCACATATTGGCCTGCTACACACATCATACATACACCAGTTGTTATGGGTAAAATACCTAGTTTAACTAGGGCATATATAGGCCTGCTACACACATCATACATATACCAGTTGTTATGGGTAAAATACCTAGTTTAACTAGGGCATATATAGGCCTGCTACACACATCATACATACACCAGTTGTTATGGGTAAAATACCTAGTTTAACTAGGGCATATATTGGCCTGCTACACACATCATACATACACAAATTGTTATGGGTAAAATACCTAGTTTAACTAGGGCATATATTGGCCTGCTACACACATCATACATACACAAATTGTTATGGGTAAAATACCTAGTTTAACTAGGGCATATATTGGCCTGCTACACACATCATACATATACCAGTTGTTATGGGTAAAATACCTAGTTTAACTAGGGCATATACTGGCCTGCTATACACATCATACATACACCAGTTGTTATGGGTAAAATACCTAGTTTAACTAGGGCATATACTGGCCTGCTATACACATCATACATACACCAGTTGTTATGGGTAAAATACCTAGTTTAACTAGGGCATATATAGGCCTGCTACACACATCATACATACACCAGTTGTTATGGGTAAAATACCTAGTTTAACTAGGGCATATATTGGCCTGCTACACACATCATACATACACAAATTGTTATGGGTAAAATACCTAGTTTAACTAGGGCATATATTGGCCTGCTACACACATCATACATATACCAGTTGTTATGGGTAAAATACCTAGTTTAACTAGGGCATATACTGGCCTGCTATACACATCATACATACACCAGTTGTTATGGGTAAAATACCTAGTTTAACTAGGGCATATATAGGCCTGCTACACACATCATACATACACCAGTTGTTATGGGTAAAATACCTAGTTTAACTAGGGCATATATTGGCCTGCTACACACATCATACATACACCAGTTGTTAAAGGTAAAATACCTAGTTTAACTAGGGCATATATAGGCCTGCTACACACATCATACATACACCAGTTGTTATGGGTAAAATACTTAGTTTAACTAGGGCATATATAGGCCTGCTACACACATCATACATACACCAGTTGTTATGGGTAAAATACCTAGTTTAACTAGGGCATATATTGGCCTGCTACACACATCATACATACACAAATTGTTATGGGTAAAATACCTAGTTTAACTAGGGCATATATTGGCCTGCTACACACATCATACATACACAAATTGTTATGGGTAAAATACCTAGTTTAACTAGGGCATATATTGGCCTGCTACACACATCATACATATACCAGTTGTTATGGGTAAAATACCTAGTTTAACTAGGGCATATACTGGCCTGCTATACACATCATACATACACCAGTTGTTATGGGTAAAATACCTAGTTTAACTAGGGCATATATTGGCCTGCTACACACATCATACATACACCAGTTGTTATGGGTAAAATACTTAGTTTAACTAGGGCATATATTGGCCTGCTACACACATCATACATACACCAGTTGTTATGGGTAAAATACCTAGTTTAACTAGGGCATATACAGGCCTGCTACACACATCATACATACACCAGTTGTTATAGGGAAAATACCTAGTTTAACTAGGGCATATATAGGCCTGCTACACACATCATACATACACCAGTTGTTATGGGTAAAATACTTAGTTTAACGAGGGCATATATAGGCCTGCTACACACATCATACATACACCAGTTGTTATGGGTAAAATACCTAGTTTAACTAGGGCATATACAGGCCTGCTACACACATCATACATATACCAGTTGTTATAGGTAAAATACCTAGTTTAACTAGGGCATATATTGGCCTGCTACACACATCATACATACACCAGTTGTTATAGGTAAAATACCTAGTTTAACTAGGGCATATATTGGCCTGCTACACACATCATACATACACAAATTGTTATGGGTAAAATACCTAGTTTAACTAGGGCATATACTGGCCTGCTATACACATCATACATACACCAGTTGTTATAGGCAAAATACCTAGTTTAACTAGGGCATATATAGGCCTGCTACACACATCATACATACACCTGTTGTTATGGGTAAAATACCTAGTTTAACTAGGGCATATATTGGCCTGCTACACACATCATACATACACCAGTTGTTATAGGCAAAATACCTAGTTTAACTAGGGCATATATAGGCCTGCTACACACATCATACATACACCAGTTGTTATGGGTAAAATACTTAGTTTAACGAGGGCATATATAGGCCTGCTACACACATCATACATACACCAGTTGTTATGGGTAAAATACCTAGTTTAACTAGGGCATATATTGGCCTGCTACACACATCATACATATACCAGTTGTTATGGGTAAAATACCTAGTTTAACTAGGGCATATATTGGCCTGCTACACACATCATACATACACAAATTGTTATGGGTAAAATACCTAGTTTAACTAGGGCATATATAGGCCTGCTACACACATCATACATATACCAGTTGTTATGGGTAAAATACCTAGTTTAACTAGGGCATATATAGGCCTGCTACACACATCATACATACACCAGTTGTTATGGGTAAAATACCTAGTTTAACTAGGGCATATATTGGCCTGCTACACACATCATACCGAACAAGGCTGGAATTTCCAGGCTCGATATCGTAACGCCAGAAGTGGCTATTACGAGTTATGTCCCTTCGGTCTCCTTCCCATGGACCAATCAGATTCCATCTTTCTTATCACTTGCATTTGCTTCAAACGAAATGGCGGCGCCCAGCCAAAATGATCTGATCGCTAATCAATTTCTATATTGTAATAAAAAAGGGTCTTACCCGGCGAAGTGCATCAAATCACGTGAGCACCTTGATTAAAAACATGAAAAGATTTGCAAACTATCTGTCGACGCCCAGTTGGCGGTACACCCTCGTCGGTCCAGACCCCCTCACTATATAAATGCATATACATTTTACCGCTTAAACACGAATTCGAGATAACAATACGTAGTGCTCTCTGGAACCTTGGACTCAACTTTGAATTCTTGCATTGCCGCCTTATCAGTTTTGGGAAGCGCAAATGAGCATTTCTTTTAAGGCTGTGTTCTTAATTCCTCATGTGTGCAATCTTATTGCTATGGATTTATTATATTGTTACTTGATCGCTCTGGCTGTCCTTATCTCGCTATATCGAATGTCCGGATGTATCGAAGTTACACAACGGTCACCATGGTTCGAGATACTGTGGACCGTCTGTTTATTTGGCGGTTCAATTTGACTAGCTTTAACCATATTGCCGAACCTCATTACCCTACCTTGCTCTAATCTACGCCACACTAATAACTCAGTGTTTTTCAAGTCCTCATTCACATAGCTTCATCAACTACACCCAGAAAGCCTCATTATCCACATCAAGATAGTCTCATTAACTTCAGCAAGACCGACCAATTAACTCAGCTGATATAATAAAGTTATCAACAGTGCTGGAGATCTGAAGATCTAGTTGCCGCAAGATCTGTAGATAAGACGACGAGCAGGGTCCATTTGTTGGCTGTAGACGAGAGCATTAGTGGCGCAGCGAATCCTCAATGTTACAAGTTAAGGGTGAGTAGTGAATCCTACATGTTACAATGTAACGGCGTGTTGATGCGCGATGAAAGATGATACGATGCAGGATACGCTTGAAATAAAAATTCTGAATCGGTTTTCAAAAATAGAATTTACGCAGTTTTAGCAATAACAAAATCACAAGCTTACTTGATTGGTTGTAGTTTAACGCCGCATTCAGCAGTGTTCCAGCTATATCAAGGTGCCTTTTAAATGATTGTGTCTTGACCAGACAAACCGGTGATTTATGTAATGAGCACCGTCCGAAGCCGTCGGGGTACGACGGCACGCTATCACCGAGTCTGACCACACAGAAAGTCGCCTCAGACAAGCTTCCATTTCGCCCTATTCCAACTAGGAACCTCCTTCAGCTACAGGGGCGGTCGGGTAGCCTAGTGGTTAAAACGTTCGCTCGTCACGCCGAAGACCCGGGTTCGATTCCCGACATGGGCTCAATGTGTGAAGCCCATTTCTGGTGTCACCCGCCGTGATATTGCTGGAATATTGCTAAAAGCGGCGTAAAACCATACTCACTCACTCACTCCTTCAGCTACATCTCATGGAATAATACTTAATCACAGCTTAACCACTTTAACACAATAACAACAAAAGTAACTTGCGAGGCTCCGTCACTGGTATATAACTGATCCAGCTTTAAAAAGCGTCTTTATTTAACGTATCAGACAATTTGAAAATGCAGTTGATTGATATGTGTGTTTTAATTATACTTTTAATCCGCAGGGCTCACGGGTAGCCCAGTCGTTTGAGGCACCGCAAATTCGCTGTGCAGAGTTGCGTCCCTTGGGTCTCAGGAAACCTGAGATTGTGGGTTCGTATCCTGGTTCGCCCGAATTATGTATCTAGGTTTGTCAGCACCATACCCGTGCTCGTGGGATTCACCAAAAAATGTAAACGTCTGAGACCTGCATCACTTCTGGATTTCCTCCCACATTAATCTGATATAAGTGGATTACTGTTAAAAGCGCCGTTCAACCCAACTCTCTCACTCACTTCCTGATACACGATAATGCTATGAAAACACCGAACTGGATCTAATGAGGTTCGAACTGTCAATTTAACCACACTCACAGATATGGTACAAACCTGTCTTAAATAACATACAAATATGTGACAATAAAAATACATAATAGCAACACAAACCATTGCCATAATCTAAAGAAATGATGTGTATGCATCCCCAGGCAAGGTAACTGACTGTAACAGTTTCCACTCCTTGCCTCGGGTAGATTGTGTTTAGGAATCACTATCAAACACACGCCCAACAGTAAGGGCCCTGGGAGTGTCCCTTTTAATCTCATGGACATAGTTTGTGTTTGGTTAATCGTGGTCTGATTGAACCATAAGCTACGCAGCTACGCACTTCCATGTCCCCTGAGAACCCGAGTCAGAAGGAGAGACGCCTGAAGATCCGGGGTAGAAAAGGTCTTCAGAAACCCACCCTTTCCATAAAAGGAGACTATGCTTGTCGTAAGAGGCGACTAACGGGATCGGGTGGTCATTCTTGCTGACTTGGTTGATGCATGTCATCTCATCCCCAAAGTGTAGATCGATGCTCATGATGGCTATCACTGGGTTGTCTGGTTCAGACACGATTATTTACAGACCGCCGTCATAAAACGAGAATATTGCTGAGTGCAGCGTTACACAAAAAACAACCAAAAAAAATCAAACAAAACAAAGAAGGAGTGTCCCACGTTGGAAGGTGTGTTCCAAGATATTTATTTTTTAAACAAAAACCGTCAAGAATCGGGAGGATGGGGAGGGGTTGCCATGTCATAATATTTGTCCAGTCAGCAGTAAACTGGTCAGAGAGTACACGTTGGCGTCAATTCTGAGATAGGATTCATTTGTAAACAGAACTTGGGTTTCTCTGTGACAGAGATATACATATATATAGATATAGACAGGTGGCCGTGTTATCAGACAAACACCTGGGTCCTGATTGTGTGTGTAGGGAAGTTAGTGAGTGGATTTCTATTTAGGGCGAAGTCAGCAATATTCCAAACTAAGGACCCACTGTATATAAGTACCAGCTGTTATCAAACGCGTTTTATTGTCACAAGTATCATCTTCCCGAGGCAAGAGAGTTAACTGACTTTAAAAGTCCAGTTTCCAGCCTTGCCGAACTAGGCTGGTATTCCTGGGCTCGATCGTAGCGCCGCCAGTGGCTGTTAGGAGTTCTGTCCCTTCTATGCCTCGCCTATGGACCAATCAGATTCCACCTCTCGTATCACTTGCATTTGCTTCAAGCAAAATGCCGGCGCCCAGTCAAGACGAACTGATCGACAATCAAGACCTGTATTGTGATAAAACGGGTTTTACTTCGCAAAGTGCATCAAATCACGTGAGCACCTTGATTAAAAACTTGAAATAATTTGGAAAATATCTGTTAACAACGAGTTGTCGATGCACATGCGTTGCAAATCCTGCAATCGACTGCATGACAGTTTACGAACCGGATTTCGTTTTCGTTGCGCGATTTTGATTGGACTATGCATAGACTCGTTAGTCCAGCCAAAATCTAACTCCATAATACCAGCCTAGTTCGGCAAGGGTGGAAACTGGACTTTGATAGTCAGTTAACTCTCTTGCCTCGGGAAGATGCACAAGTATAGGATGGTCGTGAGGGGTCAACAGTATAGGCGAAGGACACAGATGTACGTGCCACATTTTATTGTGAGGTGAGGCGAAATGGGTTTAACGTTGAGTCTAAGGTTATTGCACTTATGTTCAGTTGCGTCTTATTGGTATGACGTGGCCGGGGATTGAACCGCGGACCTCCCGCCCTCCGGATGGACGCTCTACCACTATAGACCAGGGAGGCGGTCCTTTTAACTGTGCATTTGGGTTCCTTGGCCGTACAAAGACGCACCTGTCCTGGTTTAAATCCCACACTCCCCTGATTATGACGTTGGTTTGTCAACTACTTGTGTTTCTTTTCCAAATGGTAAAGATAAACGACTTGCGTCACTTTGAATTCGTCATTATAAGGGGGATGAGTGAGTGAGTTGGGTTTAACGCTACATTGAAATATTTTCCAGTTATATCACGGTGTGTCAGCGTTATGTGGGAGGAATGCCCGTAGTGATGTAGCTCTCAGACGTTTGCCACTTCGTTGAAACCCACGAGCACGGGTATGGTGCTGACAAACCTAGAAACATAGTTAGGGCGCACCGGAACACAAACACACAATCAAAGGTTTCTGGCGTGCCGAAGGTAGGTAACTCTGCACTGCGCATTGTGGCTCCGAACGCGACCCCATATCAGGGGTATTTAAATGAGGATGTTAAGATTTTGATTAATAGTGTATTAAAACAGACACGCTCTGTGTTTTTGAATTTTACTACATGACCCATTTAAGTTGCCTAACCCATTTATATCTTGAGAATATGGTATGTTATAAGAAACAGACAGGGGAATTGTAATGATACAATTGCACCAATGTCATTAAAACCAGATCTTAGTTCTCGCTACCGCTAGACAAAGATCTGAGGACATCCCATGACGAGTCACGTTGGAACGACCTTTCGCGAACTTTGACCGACCAATGAAAGGATTAACAAGAAGTCGACATTAGCCAATTAGAGTGAAGCTTTCTTGAGCAACACGGCCCAAATTTCAAACTGGCAACTTCCTTTCCAGACTACGCTTTGAAGTTCTCGATTCATAATTTGATAACTGAACAAAACAAAACAAACATTCTTGAATATCTTATTGATGGTTGAGATTGTATGGCAGTACTTCCCACAACCTATGGAACGTCTCTTCCGTTCAAATCTTTATCCCGTTAAAGCAAGAGATAGACGGTGATTTTGACGAAATCAGCCGTGCAGCCCGTAACCGTCGGTCGGATTACCTCGTATTACCCCTTTCGAGGTGACATGATTAGAAAATGCATTCCGCCTGTCACTTTACTGTTCTGATAAGCGACGCTCTGCTTGGTCGGATGAATCTTCCTGAGGTAAGGGGGTTAACTGACTGTAAAAGTTCAGTGGAAACTTTTACAGTCATTTCACCCCCTTACCTTGAAACTGGACTTTTACACTCATGTCACCCCCTTACCTGGAAACTGGACTTTTACAGTCAGTTAACCCCCTTACCTGGAAACTGGCCATGGATTTTTACAGTCAGTTAACCCCCTTACCTCGGTAAAATGGATCGGATTAGAGGTCGTTTTTACGTGACCCGTAATGGGATGTCCTCAGATCTTTGTTTAGCGGTAGCGAGAACTAAGTTCTGATTTTAATGAGATTGCAGTTGCATGTCTTCGAGTGCATCATATTTCCGATTCCCTTATAAATCTACACACGTAACACACATCAAAGATAAAGCGCCCAAAGACATGCATATACATACGTAAGAACATCTACATTAGTAACAACAATGGCATTCGTGGATTTGGAATCTTGGAGAGATTCCCAAGTGTCGTCTTCACCATTCTCTCAACATGCCGTAACCGGCAAGTAAATTGTATTATCAGACACGGAGTAGAGTCGAGAGTGCGACAATCAGACCTTGTTGTGATGAGTGATGGTATCTGAAGTAGGCTTCCTCAAGCTACACCTGGATGTGCGAGGTGCGCATAGACTTATCTCGTCGGGTTTTCGTAGTTCACCCTGTGTATCGAATTCAAGTATCTGTTACCGAGAATATCAGTGCAGTGATACGAACACGTTCCGCCGCACGAGATGACGATTGTATTGGTAACGTTTAAGATAAAGTTAAATACACTTTCCCAAGTAACGCCGGAAGATGGACGCCTGTGTCGTGTGATATTGAAGCAAATCTGGAGGTGCAGCTGATCGCCTAGCCTTGCACCAAGGCTGTACTGAAAGATAACGGATAGGTAGTAATTCTATCTTCTTAATAGGCAAGTCAAGAAGGACTCCCGTCTCCTTTACGTACAACTTGTTCTTATTATTTACATCATCATTACGATTTTAACTAATAACTATTGTCTTAGAGACCTGCTACAAGCGTTACGATAAATCGCACCGTGAGCATTACAAACTTCACAAGCACGATTTATAGTAACGGCTTGTAGCAGTCGAT
Organism: Haliotis cracherodii; assembly: GCF_022045235.1. Classification (NCBI taxonomy): domain Eukaryota; kingdom Metazoa; phylum Mollusca; class Gastropoda; order Lepetellida; family Haliotidae; genus Haliotis; species Haliotis cracherodii. The sequence goes on from NW_027266343.1 coordinate 49,055,903, forward strand.
TAGTAGACTAGCAGAGGTCTCTAAGGCAATAATTATTAGTTGTAGAGACTGGAGTCCTTCTTGATTTGCCTTTTAGGGGGATAGAATTACTACACATCCGTCTATCCTTGCTCCAAGGCTGTACTGAAAGATAATGGATGTGTAACAATGTATCCTCCTAAAAGGCCTAAAAGACTCCAGTCTCTTTTAGGTACAACTAATAACTATTGCCTTAGAGACACGACATAGGCGTCCATCTTCGGCGTTAGTTGGGAAAGTGATCAGTTAGTATGGTAGCAAGTACAACCTTTCCGTTTCCTTACGATTTAAAGGACAAGACAACTCGCGCTAGGAGAACCCCACTCACTCACACTATCTGTTTAATAGGGGAGGGACAGCCTACGTCGTCCAAGTGATGTGTGTTGCACACGGCGTCTTAGTAAGCAGTATTACAGCAGGTCACACAACATTGTGCACAGCTGTTCCAGTGCTGGGAACAGGACACGGGTCTTCGGCGTGACTAGCAAACATTGTAACCACTGGGCTACCAAACGACCCACGTAATGCTCACAGGCTGTTGGTGGACATTGGCGCAGATGATCATTGATGAATGAATGCTACAGACACCAATGAAATCTAGGCGTTCCGAACATTGAGACAGTCAGCCTGGTTCCCTGGGAATGTTGCGCTTGCGCTACATTGTAGCTACAGTGTAGCGCCAGCGCAGCATACCCATGGAACCAGGCTGAGAGACAGTCCGCGGGTCACACCCGTCTCATTGGCTAAGGCCCTGTTCCACAAAGCAAGTTTAGCACTAATGTGATCGTAACATAGGCTTACGATCGTCGTACCGCTATAATCGGGGCCCAAGACAATCAGTCACACGAATAATGCTAGGCCAGTGTTGCAACGGTTCAGGCACACCGTCACTGACATAGATGGACTGAGATCGACCAAACAGACATCGAACACCAATCTAGACCAGCAAGTAAAAGGACAAAGACAACGTTGTACTTGTTCTAGCATTTCTGCCCCGCGGGACATAGAAGATACATCATATGAATCCTGCGGTGCGTGTACATTCCCGGCCTTCCCGACATACCACGTGATCACACACGACATGTACAGGCGTCGTAGAACGAATGGCCGACATTGTTGCCGTGTATTTCACAGCTCTCTGTCAAACACCGACACACTGGGCTCAATAGGCTCTGGGTCAGCACCAGCAGGAACCCATAGTGAAAGTACACTTAACTATCGCACGAGACAAGACCACCGAGTCGAAAACATCAGAAAACAGTTCAAAATGTTACCGTGTGCCTTTGTCTTCAAATCATTTGGTACATCTATTTACTGGACTAACGCGTAGTCACTGAAAATAAATCACTTAGATAGAAACAAGCAACTACATTTAATTAAGGATAAGATCATCTTCCCGAGGCAAGAGAGTTAACTGACTATAAAAGTCCAGTTTCCACCCTTGCCGAACTTGGTTGGGATTTGGAGTTACATTTTGGCTGGACTAACGAGTCGATGCATAGTCCAATCAAAATCGCGCACCGAAATCGAAATCCGGTTCGTAAAACTCTCATGCAGAGTTCGGTCGCTTGCAGGATTTGCAAAGCATGTGCATCACCAACTCGTTGTCAACAGATATTTTCCAAATCTCTTCATGTCTTTAATTAAGGTGCTCACGTGATTTAATGTACTTCATGAAGTGAGAACCGTTTCATCACAAAATAGATCTTGATTGTCGATAAGATCGTCTTGACTGGGCGCCACCATTTTGTTTGAAGCAAATGCAAGTGATACGAGAGGTGGAATCTGATTGGTCCATATGGGAGAGGCATAGAATGGACATAACTCGCAATAGCCACTGGTGGCGCTATGATCGAGGCCAGGAATTCCAGCCAAGTTCGCCAAGGGTGGAAATTGGACTTGTAAAGCCAGTTAACGCTCTTGCCTCGGGAAGATGGGATAAGATACATGGATGAACTTCTTAAATACAATTAGGAGCGACGTTTCGGTGTCGGTTACAACACCTGTATCAAGCAAGTGGTGTACATAGAATTGTTGACAAGCATATTTACAGGTATGAGGTAGTGTTAATGCGGTTGAATAGATTAGGATGTAGTTACACTGGAGTGGAGTAGCCTGTTAAGTGCACCAAAAGGGTGATATAAGGTAATAACTTTACATCCCAATCTACTTAACTGCATTAGTTGGTTGGTTTGTTGTTTAACGCCGCACTCAGCAATATTCCAGCTATATGACGGCGGTCTGTAAATAATCGAGTCTGGACCAGACAATCCAGTGATTGATATCATGAGCATCAATCCACGCATTTGGGATCGATGACATGCATCAACCAAGTCAGCGAGCCTGACCACCCGATCCCGTTAGTCGCCTTTTACGACAAGCATAGTCACGTTTTACGGCAAGCATGGGTTGCTGAAGACCTATTCTACCCCGGATCTTCACGGGTTCTTAACTGCATTAACACTACCTCATACCTGTACCTAGGCTTCTCTCCACTCTGTACATCACTTACTTGATAACGGTGTGTGAGCCTACATCGAAACGTCGCTCCTAATTGTAATAAAGAAGTTCTTCATCCATATATCTTATCCTTACTTATTACTACAACTTCTAAATGCCTCTCAATGAAATTTAAATCGAAAAGAAGCCGCAGTGAAATGGGAATTTCAAACCTGTGGACAATCTAGGAGCTGAAGGGATCAGTTTAGGTGCTGGGAGACAGACTTCTATTTTGCATTAAACACAGAATAACGTGGAGTGGTCGTGTGGCGCCATCTGTCTTAACTCCACTGGAAATAATGATGTAATACTCCTCCCGTCTCCATTGTAACCCCAACAGCAGCAGAGGAACTCACAGACAAAGCGGTATGTATACAGACCCGACATTATGGGGTAACAGACACCCAACAGACTCGAACCTACCCCCGGGCCAGTCAAATGGGAGTGGACTGGGTTTCCGTCTAATAATACAGCGCATTCCTATAGCGCCACCAGTTGAAACAAGGAGTAGCTGAATGTCTGTGTACGCTCAGCCATGGGCAACACCGCACCTGGTCTTGCTTATTGTAGACTAACATTTAGGAAATATTTGAAGACTTTTAACTTGTACATTATTTTTCAGGAGAAATCTAGACTTGCCACACTCAACTGATCTCAAAGGACACGGCAATGCTTTGTTATAAGTATAATAATATTATATACATGTATATTGAGTATATTCGTCCTCAACGGATATGATCGATTTTGTTATGACTATGTTCTTTCCAAAACTTTTGCATTTACATCTGAAGCCAAGTATTCTATGTTCACCAAAGACTACAGCTCAAACCTATCAGAATCATTATGTGTTCAATGAGAGTTGACACCACGCTATGCAACACGCTTTCGAAAATCATTTTATGCAATTGATTAAAAGTGTAATGGATCCCGGAGTCAGGAAGAACTACTTTGGCCTTTCTCCCCGTGAATAAAAGAACGTGATTCAATTCGATGCGAGAGACTGAACTGTATTTGCACCGTCTTAGAGAGATTCCGCGGCGTATTGTCCGTCGTAGAAAAGTTACGCTTGGTATTGTCCGTTGTAGAAAGGGTCGGCGGCGTATTGTCCTTTGTAGAGAAGTTCTGTAGCGTATTGTGCGGTGAAGAGAGCGTCCGTGGTGTTCTGCTCATCGCAGATTCAGGAGATTCCAAAGCGTAGGAAAACTGCATGATGGATAAACAGGAAACCCAATAACATGTTTGGATGTTGTCTGTAAATGTCCAACTTCCGCATGTGGGCCAGGTGATTTCATGTGTGCGTCATCCGGGCACTTGACGACAAGAGGTTAGTTGGGGAAATGATCTGTTTGTAAGGTCGTGATCGTGTGAATGGAGGGCGTTATTTTCAGAATTTCCTCGCAATCCAGCTAATGTCGAGAACATTACACTCCAGACATTGTTGCGCTTCACCTTGGATTCAAAGATCCAAATGTCAGATAACACAAATAGCAGCATGTGTATAAATACTTGATATTTCGGTTCCAGGGGAGCCGTGATTGGCTCCATGAGGCGGGAGCCCTAATTCGGCGACATTCCAACGCGCTTGGTATCCATGTGTGTTGATTACACCACTATCACACAGGAGTAAAGTTACTTGATTAAGTTGTGAAGCAGTTGCATGTTTGTTACAACACAAAAAAGACCATCCAATAATTTCAACTTGCCGACCTTTGGACAAGCTATAATGTTAAGAACAACATTGGCTGACTAGAATCGGCAAAATTTCAAACGCGTTCTCTTTCATTATGTTCAAGACAAATCGTACACCAATTTCCACAAACGACAAAGTCGGTCTTATCATTGGTACCAGTGAAGATCCGGGTTAGAATTGGTCTTCACCATCCCATGCTTGACGTAAGAGGCGTCTAACGGGATCAGGTGGTCAGGCTTGCTGACTTGGTTGATTCACGTCATCGCATCCCAATTGCATTGGTTGATCGATGCTCGTGGTGTCAATTACTGGAGCGTCTGGTCCAGACTCAATTATTTACAGGCCGCAGTCATATAGCTGGACTATTGCTGGGTGCGTTAAACAACAAACAAACAAACATCATAGCTACATGTAGACTTGCACAAGTCTCTAAGGAAATGATTTTTAGTTTAAATCATTATTCCTAGATTATATGAATAATAAGAACAAGTTGTCTCTAAAACTGGTATCCTTGGATGCGTACCTATCTAGACTTGCCTATTATAAGGATAGAATAACTAGTATATATCCTTGGACTTATCGCTCAGTACAGCCTAGGAGCTAGGCTAAGCAACATGCTGTGAATGGCCCATGGTCGCTCATTTTCAAACGTTGTCTGAAATGTCACCAAAAAATTGTCAGACACACTACAAGTTCATTGTCGACACAGTTGCCTTCAATAGCGTGTATGACCTCCAGCTGCCTCAATGCATGCTGTGATACGCCGCCTCATCGATGACGTCAGTCTTCTGATGACGTGGACTGGAATCCGTTGCCACTCGTCTCTCAGGGCCTAGTGCAATTCTTTTCTGTTGACGGGAGGCTGATGGCGTGCTCTTATCTGTCCTTCAAGATGGTCCCACAGCTGTTGAATAGGATTCATATCAGATGAGTGGGCAGGCCAGGGCAAAACGTCAACGTTCTGCTGGTTTAGAAAGTTTCGAGTCAGTCTTGCAGTATGGGGCCTGGCATTGCCGTGTTGAAACAATGTCCCCTGCTGCTGGTTTTGTAAGAACGGAAGGACAACTGGCTGCAACACTTGATCTCTGTACTGCACAGCGTTCAGGTTTCCCTGTATAATATCCAAATCAGTCTTCTGATCCCAAATACCGCCCCCTGTCATGTGCCCTCCCTGTCCGTCTGTCTTTACCGCCTGGCTACTGTCAATGGTGTACAACCAAACCTTCTGAAAATTTGGACCATTTCGGCCATACCGTGGCTCTCTCTCTCTCTCTGCTCCTGTGACAGTCGTGGCATTTCTTTTGTGTGCTTTCATCACGAGTGGTTATACCCTGCAGACGAACGCATTTATACAGCTTACATGCACGTGCAGTGGCGCGTTCGGGTGAGGTGCTTTTTGGCACCTGTTCCTGGGCAGTCATATTCCACATGACAGTCAATACCCACTTTCCACTAGTTATCGCTGTTTTTAGGAAAATCACAAATTGCCAACCTATACTTTCTTTTGCCGCTTAGTTTATTATACAGAAAGAAACAGTTGTTAAATCATAGTTAGAAAATATAATAAAAAGGCGCCCAAGGACTTTCTTCATTTCCTGATACTGCAGTAATCTAGACTTGCCAAACATTATAGACTTGCGTGGGCTGTATTGGATACATTTGTTTCAGGGTCTGTATGACAAACTACCCACCACCCCACAAGACCGTGATACTGACCGGAGGCTGTCAGACCGAAATACCAGTTCCAAGCAGGATCGAAGACTCCAATTTGTTCCTGACTTCTACCAGCCATTATAACTAAAATGGATAGAATTATCATAAAAACGCCGGCATGTTATCAGAAATGAGCGGGCCACTGTAACTTGATAATGCCCTCATATTACTTGACGACGGGCCATTATCACGCCCGTTGTTAGGTGACGTCATAGGATAGGGATATGTGACGTCACGTTCATTAGTGACGTCATCTCGTTCGTTCTATGACGTTTCAATATTTGTAAAAGTGGGTCAGTGACATTCGTGTTGATTGCAGAAAATGTTTCAAAACCGATATTGTTGTTTCTTTTTATTTGATAACAAATTCCATCCATTTAAGCTATAATAACGGAAACGCCATTTTTCAGGGCATTATTATTTGCGGAAGCCCTCGGTCTTTTCAGCTGCCCTCCTTCGTCGGGCAGTTAATGAAGGACATCGGGCTTCTGCAAATGATAATGCCCTGAAAAATAGCGTTACCCTTATATGAATAAAATATATCACATAACATCCTTAACCATTTTAGTTTAATACTATTGATGTAGGCATTTATCCACCAGACCAAGTATATACCACTTTATCAAAAGTTGAAGGTAGACATAGAGAAAGCCACTGGTGCATAAATTTGGTTATATCACACTGTAGGCATCACAGACTCCACCCAATCGTCAGACCATGAGGTGACACGTGACGTCGTCTAGGAAACTATCTTGCAACGTGTAGGTCAGGGTCGAGGACACAGAGGAGTGAGATGTATCCTATTTCCTGAACGAGCTGATGACTAGGATGCACACAACATGGACGACACTGGGTTAGGGTATTATTTACACTCGAAGGGAAGTTTTTATTGACGAAAACAATTGCGAAATTTTCCGCATGACTCATCTGATCTCATGAATGCTTTTCACAGAATACATTGAATGCCTTTCTTTCTTATGCCGAAAGAGCCATCTACGTAGTAGCTGATGAACGTAGACAAGTCCACCACGAGTGTGATATAGAGAGATATATCTACAAACACTTGTTGTATGTACATTCCAGCAATATCACACCACAAGAGAGTTCTTTTAGTCTTACCTATTTTACGTTCAAACCTACGGGTGGTGACAGGAACGTGATCATTTCTAAAATAATGCAGAATTTGTGAGCCATTGTGAATGGTAAATGTTATTTTCGTATGACCTACCGTAAATCCTTTAGTAACGAACGGCAGGCGTGTATTTATTTCGGAAGGTGAGGTGAGGTGAAATTGGGTTTAAAGTCGCGTTCAAGATTATTGCACTTATATAGCGACGTGCATGCACGTGTGTGTGTGTGTGTGTGTGTGGCTGCTTGTACTAGTCCGGACTAATGACGATTTATAGTGCTTGCTCACTGAGATACCATGCCACAGTTTAACATGAATACCCTACTCAGACTCCGAGCCGACCATTCCTTGTTTTAGCCCCTTAATGCCGAGCGCCAGACAGGGTAACAACAAGTACCATCTTTTGACGTCTTTTGGTATGACGCGGTCGGGGATCGTACCTTCCGCTCTCCGGGCGGACGCTCTACCACTAGACCACGGAGGCGGTCTATTTCGGAAGGTCCCATGACCGCTGTCTTTTCATGTAGACGTGTATTTTTTCTCAGGAGGAGATTTTTTCATTGAAGTCTTGTTTTTCTTGTCACGTTCTGCACCTCAAACTGATGGTATACGGTATGCATCGTTGCAGACATTAATTGGTGGCATTCACGGTATTTTCACTCTTCAAAATGTCAGTGCATCGTACGTACAAAAACATATTGTAATTTCACCCCGTGTTTATTCAAGGCAGCCGTTTATTCAAGGATTTACGTTATGTTTATGTGTATCATCATAAAGAAAACACATTTTGCCACGACCACCGAGCTTGTTTAATTCAAGGCTAGACCCATCCTCATGTATTCGTCTCAGTTATGTGTGAACCCAGTTTCCCAGTTCCGTACAACGACTTCCAATTCCCTAAACCTGTCGAAGGATGAATGTGTCATTCGCTTAATTACATCGTCTCTCCTATAGACTGGTTACCAGCTTTATCATAATTATGTAAGGGTGAACCCGTTTTGAGTAGAGTCATTCTGTCTCGTAATAAGTGACACTGTTGAGATTTGTACATAGAAAAACGTTGGCTCAGCTCTTAACATATTTATATCAAATTTATTTTGAAACCTTTACATTTGTACATTAGTGGTTGCTCGAAGAGTCCGTTTAAGTCTCAAACACTGGTTATATTTGGTTAGTCGTGTCTTTTTTAGCACCACCGGCTACAGTTCCCGATGTTTATACACTTCCGCGTGCCCTTTCGTGACCACTTGAGTCAGAAGGAGAGAGCCAAGTCGGGGATGTGTATTTCTTAAATGTCAGGATACATTCGTCAATAAACGTCAGGATTCGGGACATGGGCAGTAGATCTTTAAATTTAGCCACTCAGTGTTGTACTGCTCAGCAAGTACATGTGTGGTGTCTATTCTGAGATAGGGTTTATTTGTGAACAAAACTTGGGTTTCTATATAAACTGTGATGTACGAAAGTGTACTGTAGTTGTGTATTGACAGGTGGCCGTGTTCCCAGACAAACACCTGGGTCCTGATTGAGTGTTTTCAAAGTTAAGACAAAAATTGCTATGAATGTCAGACTCCAAACCTTTTACTAAAGGATGCGGGTGTGTGGGGGGGCGGGGATGTGTATTTGACGGGGTAGGGGATGTGGGGGTGGGGATGGGGATGGTGGGGGCGATGATGTGGATGGGTGGGGGTGGGGGATGTAGGGGCGGGGATGTGGATGGTGGGGGTGGGGGATATGGATGGTGGGGGCGATGATGTGGATGTGTGAGGAATATGGATGTGGGGGCGGGGATCTGGATGGAGGGGGTGGGAGATGTGGATGATAGGGCGGGGAGGTGGATGTCTTAGGGTAGGGGATTGTGGGGGCGGGGGGTGTAGGGGCGGGGATGTGGATGGTGGGGGCGATGATGTGGACGTGTGAGGAATATGGATGTGGGGGCGGGGATCTGGATGGAGGGGGTGGGAGATGTGGATGATAGGGCGGGGAGGTGGATGTCTTAGGGTAGGGGATTGTGGGGGCGGGGGGTGTAGGGGCGGGGATGTGGATGGTGGGGGCGATGATGTGGATGTGTGAAGAATATGGATGTGGGGGCGGGGATCTGGATGGAGGGGGTGGGAGATGTGGATGATAGAGCGGGGAGGTGGATGTGTTAGGGTAGGGGATGGTGGGGGCGGGGATCTGAATGGTGGTGGTGGTGGATGTGGATGGCGGGGGCGGGAATGTGGATGTGTGGGGGCTGGGGATGTGGATAATGGGGGCAGGGATGTGGATGTGTTGGGGTGGGGGTTGGGATGTGGATGGTGGGGGTGGGGGATATGGGGGCGTGGATGTGTGGGGGTGGGACATGTGGATGCATGAGGGTGGGGCATGGGGTTGGGGCATGCGGATGTACGGGGGTGGGGCATGTGGATGCATGACAATTTTAACCGTACAATAACAGTTATACTAGTATGCCACTAATCGTGTACATTTTTTGCCTGTTACCGTAGCACGATATGTAAAATGCTTCCATGGAACGGCGACGTCACAGAATGCTGGCATTGCGTTTAAACACCTTTTACTCCATCACTCAACAATAAATCATCATACCGTCACCATACCATCAAAACAGTATGCTCAATAGCATATGCCCAATAGCATATGTTCTCGCAGTCTGTTTTACTGACACAGATTCTATAAGGAGCACAAATATCGCAATGCCAATGACACATTTACAGCTCCTGATGCTGTGTCTGAGAATCTTTGATGTTTTTTTCATCAACTGATGCCAACCTGAACATTCTTCCAATCATCCATATGTGCTTCCCATTTATTCCACAACAGAAGCAGCACTGCCAGAGATCTTCAACCCACTCCAGCACATATACACGCGTCTAATAACGAGGTACCTGCATTGATGTTGCAGGTGACCAGCAGGCGGCGTGTGTGTTTGATGAGGGGGTAACACGCACTAAAAACCACGGTAACACTGGATGGGGCAACGTCATGGACGCGTGTGCGTGCGTGTGTGTGTGTGTGTGTGTGTGTGTGTGTGTGTGTGTGTGTGTGTGTGTGTGTGTGTGTGCGTGTGCGTGCGTGCGCGTGTGTGTGACTATGGTATAACATGAATGAGTATTTATCGTGAGTTGTATATTGTCCTGATAGTGAGATACAGCCGGTGAAGAATTGCAAAGATGGCTACCGTGGCCATCCGTAATCACCAGAACACTTTTACGGGTGAAACTTTCCTGTACGTAAAAAATAGAATTAAAGATGTAGATAAATGATAAAATACATAGTGTTCAATTGAAAAAAATGCTCGAACATTATTAATCTTAAACTTTAAAGGATAGGAACACCCATTGTTTAGATGTTTAGCTGTTTACTTGAATTAACCACTGTATTTTCAAATAATTTGCCAAATTGCCTCTGTATGTACTCTGCTGCCTTCCATTGTTTATCCTCGTTTATTTTGGCATATTGGCCTCCACTAGCCGTAACAAAGAATCTTCGTTCTAGTTCACTTATATCATTCACTTGTTGTGCAATATCCTTTTACATCATACACATTATCGATGGGTAATTTATCAATTGTGAGATGCGCTAAAAAACAAATAATGTTATCTCTCTTTTCCTATATGATACAGTGACACCTCGCTAAAACGGACTCCCCAAACCGGAAGATAACTGTGAACTTTTACATACAATCATTATTGGGTTATTCCTCTAACCCCCTCTGTCGTTAATCGTTAATCTGAACTATTTCAGTGGGAACTGTACCGATTAAGACAAATCATGTTCTTCACACAATCGTGTAAATGTAAGAGTATGGGTGACGCGCCACGTCACAAGACATTAAGCTTGCTGTTTGAATGTATGTGCTGTGTAGGAACATTTCACTATCGAAACTTGTTCGACGCATGCTTTAAGATGAAACTGAGACTGGGTGTTTTCGCTCAGTGGTGTTCGACGACGCATGCTTTAAGATGAAACTGAGACTGGGTGTTTTCGCTCAATGGTGAATATTAGTCACATCACAACGACTTGCATTGTAGTATGGAATACTGTAACGGACATTCTCGCGATCTCGCATTCTCGTGTTTTGGCATATTTAGCTCGTTTCCAAAGGTCGAGATCGCGAGATTGCGAGATCGCGAGAATGTCCCTTACAGTATTCCATATTGTAGTCATTTGTGTACGGGCGGAGTGTTCCTTCAGAAGGTATAATAACAATGATCGTGTTATATCTGTGTACAGACAACTGCTGATACCAACACTCTTGTAGACTTGTATCACCTTGTCACTCAACCTAGACCCGTGAAGATCCGGGGTAGAATAGGTCTTCAGCAACCCATGCTTGCCGTTAATGGCGAATATGGTGGTCAGGCTCGCTGACTTGGTTGATGCATGTCATGGTATCTCAACTGCTTGGATCGATGCTCATTATGTCAATCACTGGATTGTCTGGTCCAGACTCGATTGTTTACAGACCGCCGCTAGAATATTGCTGAGTGCGGCGTTAAACAACAAATAAACAAACAAACAAACAGACACTCTAATTATGTTTCTAGCTGTGTCAGCATTAGACCCGTGTTTTGGGGTTTCACATCAAGCAGCGCATTCCATCAAGCTGATACGGTTTTATCAAAGTAGTAGACGTCTATGACGTCACATCCGGATTTCTTATAATGTTACATGAAATAACTAGAAAACAGTTCCAAGAAGATTTATATATAATTTATGAAATCATTCATCACGCAATACATATCTGTCCTCTAAATTCATTTGCCTGATGCTGTCAGTAGAGCTGACTGGCTTGTTTATAATCGAGATTGGTTTTGTTTTCATAATATACATACGTTCCACAGTCTTGGTGCAGTACTTAGTTCCCATAAGCTTTAGACACTATTTATACACTCTACCTTCTCCAAGATACGGTCTGGATTAAGGTGTGTGAAATCATCTAAATACTGCGTGCTCCATTCCGCTTTTTCACCCCAGAAACACCGAATCTCTCTGCTCCTGTATACCTCTTCCATATGATAAGCTGACATTGAAGGTCAAGGCCACTTATGAAATTGGCAATAAAACCTCACGATTAACCTTACAAAGCGGAATGTTTACCGTAAATGATACAATTTCACCGAGGTCGAGGCCTGCATTCGAAAAAATATGAGTTGATTTTTTTTACTAAGATCAAGGTTACCAAGCGTTAATGATTTAACACTGGGTGTGGATCTGAGCAGAACGTGAAATTCATGTTTCATATGATAACTATGAATATTTGTTTCAACATATCTGCTTTTCAATTTGTCAAAATTTATATTCATGTACATGTTTTTTGTATGTATCCTGAATTATTTGATTAAATATATTCGATGAAGATAGTTCAGTTAAAGAGTTTGGTCCAACACTTTCCAACATGATTTGTTTGTTTGATGTTTAACGACGTGCTCCAGTCAATATTCCAGCTAGTTGACGCCGTTCTGACCAGACAAACCAGTGATTGATAATATGAGCAGCGTAACGCGGAAACGGGGTCCGATGACATACAATCAACCAAATCACCGAGCCTGACCACAGGGTCCATTTAGTGGACCCATACGATTCCATGGACTATGTCACAGGCCGTGGCTGTACAGGTTTTGGATACAGTTAGCGCTTGGGGAACAAAATGGCGCCCTACTGACAAGTTATTCGGCATTGAAGGAGAAAAGCGCTCTGATTGGTTAAAATGACTTCCGGTCAGAACTGAGTTTTCTAACCGGGAACCATGGGGACAAGACACAGGTATCGATAATGGCACAGAGGGTCTACCTGTTTGTCAACATGTTGCTCTAAGCACATTAACCAGCATCTCGAACTCACTTGGCAGCGGTTATGATAAACCCCCTGGCCCGCAGAATTATTTCGAATTCTGCTTCAGAGATTATCCTAGTTTCTTTCAATTTCCTTCCATGACGTATCCACCGGAACTGGAAATAAAACTGATTTCTATCGCCCAAGGCCCAAGGATACACAAGTTAATCTAATATTATACAGGACTCGGCACTTATGGAATATGACGCCATTCTCCCATATCCTTGGAGTTGACAGTTGAAGAATGCCTTTAGTACCAACGTTTTGTGACCTTGACATTCAAGAAGGCAGTTTCTAGTCGGGCTGTTATGTCGTTGATAACTGCTGTATTTAATAAATGTCTAAGACGGATTGCATCATTGCCAGAATTCATTTGTCGAGGATTAACATTCTCGATTGACAAAACTCTCTCATATTAAAATACAAACAGTGTTCGCGTTTCGGTTCTATTTATACATACATTTTCAATGGAAATGGCCTACGGTAATACACCTTCCAACGGCAGACAGGATGATCGTTTAATAAAGAGTCATTATCACGCATAAGACAAGTTGATCATTTTACAAGGATCCATTAACGCCTTTCTGTGATATGAGCCATGTCGGGGGCACTGTGCATCAGTGACAGAACGAGGTTTTTTTATGATAAATGTATCAAAAAACGTTGCTAATGTCTTAGTGTTACAGTGACTGCAAGGGAAGTGGCAGTCAAATTACTCTACAAGAAATTATAGATTTTATCCGAAAGGATTACGTATTAATGCCATCATCATTTATACTACATATTTTTTAACTCCATCTACACATGTAATGTCTCATTACATCATACTAGCCTTAGCTGATGGCGTTGAAAGAAACACAAGCGGCATGTGTTTAGGTGAAAGGATGCGTTGTTTACAACAAACATGGCGGATCATTAGATTGTTGGAGGGGCAGGGTGTCGGTGAACATGGAGAGTAGACACAACATGACTCACAAGAGCAGCATACTTCATAGCTAAGTTTCACGTTTGTGTTTCACGTTTGTGTTTCATGTTCGTGTCTCACGTGTGCGATTCATCTTTTTGTTGCACGTTTGGGTTTCACGTTCCAATTTCACGTTTTTGTTGCCCGTTTTGCTTTCACGTCGACGTTTCACGTTCGCTTCATTATACGTTTGTTTCACGTTCGTGTTTCACGTTCGCGTTTTACGTTTTTGTTGCCCGTTTTGCTTTCACGTCGACGTTTCAGGTTCGCTTCATTATACGTTTGTTTCACGTTCGTGTTTCACGTTCGCGTTTTACGTTTTTGTTGCACGTTTATGTTTCACGTTCGCGTTTCATGTTAGCTTTTCATAATATTGTTTCACGCTCGTGTTTCACATGTATGTTATTTACACCTTGCCTTCTTATTTGCATTGTAACAATGCCGGACGTAAGACGTATTTTTCATAGGGACACACAATTATTCAGTCTGTTAACATTATCGAGAATCATTCTTTCTTGAGTCGATCGGACTTTGGAAAAGAAATAAAATGGTTTAAAGACATGTTTTCATTGACTAAATGTTAGTCTATGGACAGAGGAGCTCGGTATATTCCATACGCGGAAAAGGGATGGGGTCTCTTCAGGTGTATAAGCATTAAATATACCAAAAACAGAGTCCACATATTTGTGCTTGACACAGCTCCTTTAAGCACACAACATCTTTCGCCGCCCAACGGCTCTTCTGGTGTAATTATACTGTTGTTGTGTCTCGCCTATGACTTCGTTAAGTTTTCATTACACCTGAACAGCCATTTGGTGGCGAAAGATCGTGCACATAGCTCGTGGACAAATGTGGATCAAACTTGCCACAACTGTTAATTGGTCCGAGCTTCGTTCACAAGTTTGTCGGACAGATTTAATGATGGAAAAAGAACAGGTGGGTCCATTGTTGCGTGGCAACAACGTCGTCTTACACACGGCTACGTACAGGCAGGGAGACTAAACAAGATCTATATAGACTCCCTGGTATAAGTAATAGGATACACATATATGTTTAAATTGGCTGTCCGTGTTTCATCATGTTTCTAACTATCTAACTATCCTACCCGTGCATCAGCCTTAACCCACTGTGCAGAAAGATAAACTGGTTGTGTTTTCCATATCAATATTTTGCCCGATTTCGATGTTCCGTTTGTCATTCTCGTGGCTTCCAGCAAATTGGTAAACGCCTGATATATGCATGATTCTGTTGATGCTGAACTGACATACCGGCACATACTGACTACTTTTCAAAGCGGCGTAAAACACTATGCACTCATCAACTGATCTGCAAAGGTTGACGGGTCAGCGCGAGGACTGCTGTATCGTGATCAGTCAGTGTCAGTCACAGTGATTGGTTTGAGGTAAGGTAAGGTGAGGTGAGGTGAGGTGAGGTGAGGTGAAATGGGGTTTAACGTCGCCTCCAATATTATTGCACTCATATAGGGACGTGCATGCACGTGTTTGTGTGTGGCTGTTTGTACTAGTCCGGACTGATGCCGATTTATAGTGCTAGCACTGAGATGCCATGCCGCAGTGTAGCATGAATACCCGACTCATGGTAACAACAACTACCATCTTTTAACGTCTTTTGGTATGACGCGGCCGGGGATCGAACCCCGGTCCTTCCGCTCTCCGGGCGGACGCTCTACCACTAGACCACGGATGCGGTCTTGGTTGGTTTGAGATGAAATTTAGACCACCGCTTTTATTTTTTTCGATTTTTAAAAAATTCTATTGTACTTTCAAGTATGAATTCAACGACATGTATATCAGCGTTTACTGTTTCAAAACACCTGATGTAATTTGGTGTTGAACATATCCTGTAGTACAAGTGTACGCAATATACAAAACAGCAAACAGAGACGACAGAAAAATTCGTAATTGGCAATATGTCAAGATTGTAATCCCATGGTGGCTGGTTGGTAGACGCTTACAGTCTCTGAAAATAAAGAACGTTTGATAGAAACAAGCATCTACATATAAATTGAAAAGGAGCCCCAGTGAGATGAGTAATTCAGATACCTGAACCTGGGGACAATCTAGACTTGCTTTACTTAGAGCTATAACATTACAGTAAGGCTTGGTCGAAAGGGAAATAATATGGTTCGGGGACTGTGAGACAGGCTAAAGAGGTTTGACGCACCACCAGTTGCATTTCTGGAACAATGTGTTCGTAGGAATGAAGCGTCTTACGGCATTCTTGGTAAGCTAGCCCATGCCGTTACCACAGACCACCCCTCCTAGACTCTCAGACTCTGGGTTGTCTCGGAGGAAGATTCCTCTGTTTGGTATTATTTACTACACACGCAGGGTCGCCATGTTAGAAGCTGTTGCGGTTATGTCGAGAGATTCTAATCACTAACACAAACAGCCCTGTAGGCTACAACAACATAAACAACGACTGCCTGTAGGTATATATATAGGTATAACCACTCTGGGGGCGGCCATTAAGACTCGAATGGGGTGGCCTGTTAGGAATTACCAAGCATGAAACCACTATTTCTCCGGGTGTGTAAGGAAATACATGTTTGTGTGTGGAGAAGACTAGGAAACGGGTGCCCGTTAGTCTACAAGGGCATACAGAACGCATCGGGAATAACATGCGTCATTATAACATGTTTCAGTGTGTCGAAGAGGGATTTGATGCAACTTTTAGATTCCTGTACTATGGAATCCTAGAAGGGACATTGTCGCGTGGTCGCATTGTGCCCGTACAAAAACAAGCAAAAAGTTTCGAAATTAACCAAAGCGCGACAATGCGACAACACGACAAATGGTCAAAATGTCGCGTTGTGGCATTGTCGCATGGTCGTGCTTTGGCACTTTGTGCTTGTTTTGGTAAGGGCGACAATGCGACAATGTCCCTTCTAGAATTCCAACTGCATGTACACAGTGGTATGGTGCCCGTGCACTTGGGTTTATTTTCGTCTCGGAATTCTTGGGGTGCAATTATGTTCAATGTTTCATGGCACTGTCGAGTCGTGCTCCAGACACGGAAGTTTATCTATTATACATATACATAGTCTAGATATTGGGGTTACATGAAGTAGTGCCAAACGCGAACCCGAGACACTGTCTATATGTGACTAATGTCATTATTAACGTGAATGAGTGAGTTTGGTTAACGCCGCATTGACTAGTATTCCAGTTATATGACGGGGTGCAGGTTGATGTGAGAGGAAAGCCCGAAGTGATGCAGGTCTTAGACCTTTACCACTTTGGTGAAACCTACAAGCATGGTGCTGACAGACCTAGAAACAAAATCAAGCAAAATTTATGTGGATTCGAATCCACGATCAGAGTATTCTGGAAAATCTAAGGGACGCAACTCTGCACAGTGATTCGCCTGTGCACTTAACAACTGTCATGCTGATATTAGTATGTACGTCATAGAATTTGTGAAGTAGACAAACAAAGGTGGTTTTGAATAACTGGAATGGTATGGAATCACTTACTTGAGGGCGACTGCAGAAATGAGTCCCAAAGGCAGGCAAAAATCCTGACCGTAGGTTCGCAGGTTACAGGTCTAGTGATAGAGCGTCTGCCCAAAGAGCGGAATGTCGGGAGTTCGATTCCCGGCCGCGTCAAAACAATAAAATATGGTACTTCTTAGCTACCCTGCCCGGCGCTCGGCATTAAAAGGCTAAAACAAAGACTGGTCGGCTCGGAGTAAGTATACTGTGCCTGATGAGCTATTCATGTTAAACTGCGACATGGTATCTCAGTGGGCTAGCACTACAAAAACCGGCTTTAGTCAGGACTAGTACCAGCACACACACACACACACACACACACACACACACACACACATACACACACACACACATCTGCATGTAAGTGCAAGAATCTTGGACAGTATGTTAAACCCGATTTTACCTCACCTCTAACACTTGTGTCAGGCAAACAGACATACAGATATCTTATTTTCGCCTCACTGCTGAACATCATAAAAAAATATGCATTAAATTGGAATTTATGCATAAAAATAATAATACAGAGCCACTCATATATAGTTATGAGAGACGACACAAAACTAAAGCCGTTTTTAATAGTTTCAAAGCAGCGTTAAACCCCACACCCTCTGACTCATGTCAGAGTTTTGGTAAACGCCACCAGTCTACACATATACAACTTCAAGGTCTCTATAGGTGGTCTGCTCATTTGTAATTCTAACTCGATTATTCACGGACAGCGACCAGTACAGTTCAATCTCCCTGTGTAGCCTTTTGCCCCCGGCTTAACTACCTAGGAGATTATTTCAAACATGCAGTTAGTAGTCCTGACCAGACGTTAATGAGATGTGAAGATCTATTTGAAACAGTTAAACAGTTACCTGGGTCTTTATTTACACATCTAAGGGATGTTGTCAGTCTGAATCCACACGCCCATCAACACACCAGAGATCAAATAACGCAGCGTTTGAACACATCGTATAAGTTAATTTCAAAGGGTTAGCCTTATTACCGAGTTATATCAGCAGTGGGTATCACTCTATACGAGATACTTTCACGATTTTGACATGTTTGTAAAGTGTTAAATCTATGCAGCTGCTAGACGTACATCTATGTTTATGCCGCTAACAAGTATATCACGTGTTTTGTTAATACAGTTTTGGGGTTAGAATTAGTCTTTAACAACCCATGTTTGTCGTAAGAGGCGACTAACGGGATCGGGTGGTTTGTGCATGTCATCGTATATCAATTGCGTAGATCGATACGTATGATGTCAGTCACTGGATTGTGTGGTTCAGTGTGGCGCCCCCCCCCCCCCCCCCCCCCCCCCCAACAGCAATAAAAACAAAACAAAACAAAACAGAAAAAAACACCGATTCTGACACTCGTTCACCTCGTATACAACACGCGTATTAAACGTCCTGTTAAAATGCAAATAGGTGAAGAATGATGTATATTTTACACATTTTAAAAATAATCAAATGTATAAGTATTCATTTGCCTGGACCGCAGTATTTTAACCTTTGGGCAATGGACGTAATGCCATTCAGATGACGGAGAGACGGTCATTTAAATGTCAAATGGCTAACGCCCGAATGTGTTAAAACATTCCTCGTCACTGTTGCTTATTCAAACCACGTCCCATCGTTAAAGACAACTGCTAACAGCCAATCGTAGAGGAGAAAGGTCAGAGATATATTTATAAGTATAGCTGCATTTACGTATAAAGAACGGCCATCGGAATACTAATTTGTGAATTGAAATCGAATTAGAGACGCGTGGAAGTACTTAAAAGACATACTTAATCCCTCGTTTCGTCGGCCCAAATGTGAACATTGTATTCTGAATTCTAATAAAACGTTTGAATGAAGAAAACGAATAATATTTGATTCCGTCTGCAATAATCATTTGAAAATGTTTACTGGATACAGTTAAACAATCTCCAGATGTCACGTGGGGTCCCATGAACCTATGCCTGTTGTAAACGAGGTAAATCAAGGTGTTAGACTTTATGTTTATTTGTTGTTTAATGCCGCATTCAGCATATTCCAGCTATATGACGGCGGTCTGTAAATAGTCGGTCTGGATCACACAATCCAGTGATTGACATCATAACATCGATCTACGCAGTTGGGATACGATGACATGCATCAACCAAGTCACCGAGCCTGACCATCCGATCCCGTTCGTCGGCTCTAACGACAAGTATGGTTTGCGGAAGACCAATTCTAACCCGGATGTTCACGGGTAGTCATGTTCGGGGACTTTGCTGATTGAGCGCCATCGTACACAGGCGGTGTGTGTCGTTGTTCAACAACAAATCTATAATTTCGGCTAATATTTGAGATGAGAATAATCTTACACCCTTGGGTCACATGCTTAAATAATGTATCCTTAGTAGGTTTACGGTAACTGTTTGTGATGATACAAAAAAGTTCCAAAATTTGACCACACATATTAAACAAATCGTTTGGCAGTTAAACTACGTACACATTGATAACTGTGGGTGTCTTTCAAAGACTTACTTGTCCCGTACAGGCACGCCTTATCAAGGAACGAATCCTGACTGTCTCCGTTTGAAGCTCCTGTAAAATGTCCCGTCTACCGGACTGTGACACCCACAGGACATACTTATATCACTACCCGATACTGTTTTTCCAAATCGTATTTATTTCTTCCATATTTCACAGGATAGTCACAATACAGATCACCATGTTCATCCGGTGATATTTTGGGACGCATCTAGTTGACGGAACGCTGTCGAAAGTCCAAATTTGGATACCAAATACCTCTGCGAACATTCCGTTTTAGTTAAACCTTGTCTGGGATAGTTGACTGGAACTCAATCTGCTGTGCCATCTGAACTTTTAATGCTCATGCTTACGCGTCATAAATATTTATTAGATTATCAAAATTTATCACATTTTTCAAAATATTTATACTATATTTTTTTATGGCTTGCAACTGATTAGGAATAAAAAAATATGACTACAAACTTACCAACATATAAACAATCATCCGGCAGAATATATATATATCCATCCATCTTTTTTAATAGGTTTTGTTTTTTTGTTGTTGTTTTTGTTGTTTTTTGTAATCTGCCGGCAATCTTCCTATATATAACAAACCTATTTTCACAACTCTTTGTACAATGGACGTTAGCAAGAAGACAATCTCTGAAATATTCCGCCACGTAGCATCGCCATTTTCCCTGCAACACCATCACACTAAAAACAGACAGCCTTCAGAATAGCTGGTTCTAGCGTGCGCAGTGGGCTGACAGCGTGTCGGGCACATGTACAGACATGGCGCGAGCAGGCATGTCAGACAGACGGGTATTTCCAGCCTTACTCAAGGCTGGTACCATCCCTAGGAGCGATGGGACCTTGTGTCAAAATACCTGGCAATCTTTAAAAGTTAACTGGCAAACTTTCTAAAATAGATTATTAATGACACCCAGCCTGTTGCGGAGCGTCCGTATAATGTATTCCTGCCCACGTCCTCTCACTTCTCTCTGGTTCTGCTCAGGCAAAAACCGGAAATGCAAAATTTATCTGATGCTGCATCTAACTTATATTTCTGTAGCAGAAACAAATCAGACGATTCTATTTGCGGAGTATGGCTAGTATGAGATATCCTGCGTCAGGAGAACTGATACAGTAGGCAGTATGATCGATTCTACCATAATTGGAGTGAGTGAGTGATTTGGTTTGAGCAGTATTCCATGCAGTTATATCACGGCGTGTCAGCTTGATGTGGGAGGAAAGCCCAAAGTGATGCAGGTCTTAGACGTTTACCACTTCGGTGAAACCCAGGAGCACGGGTATGGTGCTGACAAACCTAGAAACACCATCGGACCAGAACCGACCACAATTGGAAGCGTCAGATGAATGAATGAATGAATGAATGAATGAATTTCTTTATTTCCTCCAAAGTTGAATCCGAAGATTTTACATAGGCAAATACATTATTTACAATACATCAATGGAATTACTTGACTATATACAGTGCTATGAATTAACCATTACAATGTACATTTTGAGAGCAGTAAGGTGTCTAGTAGATATTCTAAAGGTATTTCTTCAAATTCTATATGAAGTGGCAGAAAGACAGCATGATGCTTTGCCAGATATCGTAATCAAGTTCGTTTGTCAAGTCATGGACATCTGCACCGAGAAAGATTGAAAGCATATCATCATCGTCAAGCATATCTATTTTCACGTATACATCTACATCAAGTTTATCAATCAGGCATGAGAAGAAATAATTTCTGTCAGGCATAAACATGTCACAGTGCAATATAATATGGCAATCATAGTTCATTCATTCATTCATTCATTCATTCATTCCTAGAAACGCCATCAGACCAGAACCGACAACAAGTGGAAGCGTCACATGTGTTCTCAGGTTGCAGTTAACTGTCAATATTTCAAACAGTTATTGACAATTTAATATATCTCTGTAACAGAAAGTAGTCTCACATCCAGTGTTAGAGTTTGTAATAGTTTAACATTAGAACTATTCCTGTTCATGAGCAAGTCAGAATGGTACATCGTAATAGAAAAGAAAGGTCGTGTACTGTATGAAGTGTCTGCCATTGCTTGTATTTCATGTTCCCGTGTGCAGTAAGTAAACCCTTGTATATATACTTACAATGGCCTGACATATACGCACTTAAACATATTTTGTACATCAAAACGCGTAAAATTAAAATTCTCAAAATTTATCGAAAAGTTATTCAATGCATTGGACAAGCAACATGCCTGTGTCTCAAGTAAAGATGAACAGTATGTAATGTATGCAATATCGATATCGAGCGGCCTGATAACAGTGAGTGAGTATGGTTTTACGCCGCTTTTAGCAATATTCCAGCAATATCACAGCGGGGGACACCAGAAATTGGGCTTCACACATTGTACCCATGTGGGGAATCGAACCCGGGTCTTCGGCGTGACGAGCGACCGCTTTAACCACTAGGCTACCCGACCCCCCGGCCTGATAACAAGAAATCTAGATTTTATGTAACAAATACATAGGGCTCTAAACAATGTTGACTCAATTATAAATTGTTTGTTTGGCAGGATAGTTTAATCAAGATATACTCTTGACGTGTGCAGAGAGGGAATTCCACCGTGCTGGGTGTAGGCCATATCACTAAATTCTTCCAACCTTTCAGCACGACTCTTGAACCACAGCTGGCCCCATGAAACTCATAAAATAAAGATTTGATTTGGTACGCTTGTATTCTTTCAGTGTGAGAGACTGCCTCCGTGGTCGAATGGTAGAGCGTCCGGGGTTCGATCACCGATCGCGTCATACCAAAAGACGTTAAAAGATGGCACTTGTTGTTACCCTGTCTGGCGCTCAGCATTAAAGGGCTAAAACAAGGACTGGTCAGCTCGGTGTCAGTATACTGTGTCTGAGTGGGATATTCATGTTAAACTGCGGCATGGTATCTCAGTGAGCTACCACTATAAATCGGCATCAGTTCGGACTAGTACAAGCAGCCACACACACACGTGCACGTGCATGTATGTCGCTATATAAGTGCAATAATCTTGGACGAGACGTTAAACCCCATTTCACCTCACCTCTTTCAATGTGAACATTTAGAAAACTTTAGAAATGAATCCTGCATAAATCACCACAAACATTTTCTTTGAAAAGAAACAAGAACGAAGAAATTATCAACAGCTCATATGCAATCATGCTTTGGCTCGTGCAGTCGTGCTTCGTCTTACACGTGGATAACAGGTACTCGCATTAATTCATTCCACGTGTCTTGTAGTATATGCGGACAGTATTTTACTCCTGTTTGTCCTTGACTATTATATTTACGAGACAAATCTCTGGTAATAGCATACTTGGTCGATATGCCCTGTAACGAGGTACCACAGTTCGGCAGGTCAGACCCACCACGCACCTGCTGCACGTGTCATGATGAAGAATGTGGAGTATAAATCATTGCAAGTATGCGTCCATGTCACGTGACCTGCACGTGCTGACAGGTGAGATGGTGTAATTGTGTGGCGGGTGGTTCTTGTATCAGTATGTAGATAAAGGTTTAACTTCCAGACACAGACTTGTCTTGAACCATTATACACCATTGTCTTGAACCATTATACAGCCTTGTCTTGAACCATTATACATTATTGACTTGAATCAATGTACAGTCTTGTCGTGAACAATAATACATTATTGTCTTGAACCATTATACACCAGTGTCTTGAACCATTAATTATTGTCTTGAACCATTATACATTGTTGTCTGGAACCATTATACATTATTGTCTGGAACCATTACACAGCCTTGACTTGAACCATTATACATTATTGTCTTGAACCATTATACATTATTGTCTTGAACCATTACACAGCCTTGACTTGAACCATTATACATTATTGTCTTGAACCATTATACATTATTGTCTTGAACCATTGTACATTATTGTCTTGAACCATTATACAGCCTTGTCTTGAACCATTATACAGCCTTGTCTTAAACCAGAATACAACCTTGTCTTGAACCATTATACATTATTGTCTTGAACCATTATACATTATTGTCTTGAACCATTACACAGCCTTGACTTGAACCATTATACATTATTGTCTTGAACCATTATACAGCCTTGTCTTGAACAATTATACACCAATGTCTTGAACCGATATACACCATTGTCTTAAACCAGAATACAACCTTGTCTTGAACCATTATACAGCCTTGTCTGGAACCATTACACAGGCTTGTCTTACCATTATACAGTATTGTCTTGGGCCATTATACAGTATTGTCTTAAACCAGT
This sequence comes from Haliotis cracherodii, assembly GCF_022045235.1. Taxonomy (NCBI): domain Eukaryota; kingdom Metazoa; phylum Mollusca; class Gastropoda; order Lepetellida; family Haliotidae; genus Haliotis; species Haliotis cracherodii. The sequence continues at coordinate 49,080,053 of NW_027266343.1, forward strand.
ATACAGGCCTACCATTATACAGCATTGTCTAAAACCATTACACAGGCATGGCTTGATCATTATATAGCATTGTCATGACCATTATACAGTATTGTCTTGACCATTATACAGGCTTGTCTTGACCATTATACAGCATTGTCTTGACCATTATACAGGCTTGTCTTGACCATTATACAGGCTTGTCTTGACCATTATACAGCATTGTCTTGACCATTATACAGGCTTGTCTTGACCATTACACAGCATTGTCTTGACCATTATACAGGCTTGTCTTGACCATTATACAGCATTGTCTTGACCATTATACAGGCTTGTCTTGACCATTACACAGCATTGTCTTGACAATTATACAGGCTTGTCTTGACCATTATACAGCATTGTCTTGACCATTATACAGGCTTGTCTTGACCATTACACAGCATTGTCTTGACCATTATACAGGCTTGTCTTGACCATTATACAGCATTGTCTTGACCATTATACAGGCTTGTCTTGACCATTACACAGCATTGTCTTGACCATTATACAGGCTTGTCTTGACCATTACACAGCATTGTCTTGACCATTATACAGGCTTGTCTTGACCATTATACAGCATTGTCTTGACCATTATACAGGCTTGTCTTGACAATTATACAGGCTTGTCTTGACCATTATACAGCATTGTCTTGAACCATTATACATTATTGTCTTGAACCATTACACAGCCTTGACTTGAACCATTATACATTATTGTCTTGAACCATCATACAGCCTTGTCTTGAACAATTATACACCAATGTCTTGAACCGATATACACCATTGTCTTAAACCAGAATACAACCTTGTCTTGAACCATTATACAGCCTTGTCTGGAACCATTACACAGGCTTGTCTTACCATTATACAGTATTGTCTTGGGCCATTATACAGTATTGTCTTAAACCAGTATACAGGCCTACCATTATACAGCATTGTCTAAAACCATTACACAGGCATGGCTTGATCATTATATAGCATTGTCTTGACCATTATACAGGCTTGTCTTGACCATTACACAGCATTGTCTTGACCATTATACAGGCTTGTCTTGACCATTATACAGCATTGTCTTGACCATTATACAGCCTTGTCTTGACCATTATACAGGCTTGTCTTGACCATTATACAGCATTGTCTTGACCATTATACAGGCTTGTCTTGACCATTACACAGCATTGTCTTGACCATTACACAGGCTTGTCTTGACCATTATACAGCATTGTCTTGACCATTACACAGGCATGTCTTGACCATTATACAGTATTGTCTTGACCATTACACAGTATTGTATATGTACTAGTCGTCCACATTCCGACTGCTACAACTGTCAGTGAAGACTCCTGTGTATTCTTACACATAACATACTGCTCTCGACATAACACATGTGCTAGTCATTTAGTGAACTTCACTACACCCCCTAAACTCTTTGAAGAGTGCGGTTGCAGGAACATTGTGCGCCGTTAATGAACTCTCGCGAGGTTTCGGTTGCGGAAGTAACAACTTTTGATCCTACTTGTATGATTTCGGTCTGGATGCGTTTTGTCTTGAAGTTAATGAAGGTTTACAAAGTTTGATTCCGTGTTGTGTACGGAGTTTGTGCAGATAAGTGGAAAGTTGAGACAAGACAGGATATACCATCCGTTGATGGAGCAGATAAAGGAAGGGGCTGGTTTATGAGATCAGTGCATGGGAGAGGACATACTTAGAGCATAAAGTATGATATATTTCCAGAATATCTATTCCCACTGAATTAACTTTGTACGTCCAGGGCTCCATGGACGGACCTGCGGCATTCATTATAAGGAATTCACTTACAACTTGTAGGTTGGCTGTATATTGTCAATAGTTTGATAAGAAGATGTTTGTTTGTTTGTTTATTGTTTAAAGCCGCACTCAGCAATAACCCAAGAACATGACGGCGGTCTGTATATAATCGAGTTTGGACCAGACAATTCAGTGATTGACATCATGAGCATCGATCCACGCAATTGGGAAACGATGACATGCATCAACACGTTCAGCGAGCCCAACCACCCTATCCCGTTAGTCGCCTCCTACCCGACAAGCATAGTCACCTTTTACGGCAAGCACGGGTTGCTGAAGACCAATTCTAACCCGGATCTTCACGGGACGCAAGAAGATGTAGAAGAAGGTGTGTCTGGTGCTCAGCTGAGTCAGACCCTCCATGGAACGACGTGATATAAAATCTTCGGTTACGTCACGAACATAGATGACGTTATCTCCATTTTGTGTGTGTGGTGGTTATGATAGGCCTGTGGGTATATCAGCTCTCATATTAATCACCCACGGGAATCTGTACCCTATCTGATTGTACGTGTCTGTATGTATGGTTAAATAGATGTAAAGTTGATGAAAAAGATGTGCTTACAACAATCTATATACTCCTGTTGAGTGAATAGCACTATGTAGCCATGGCACGTCCTGAACATATATCGCATTCACTAGCAGGCACCGTGTTTAACGTCGCTTTGAAGATTATTTCAACTCTGGACTCAGGCCGGGTCTACAGTACTAGCCTACGGTGATATCATATCGGAGGTTAGCATGGATGCTCCACTCAGACACATAACACTAACTGACAATGCTTGTCGTAAGAGGCGACTAAGAGGGATCGGGGGGTCAGGCTCGCTGACTGGGTTGATGCATGCCATCGATCCCAATTGCGTGGACCGATGCTCATGATATTAATCACTGGGTTGTCTGGCCCAGACTCGATTTATTTACAGACCACCGTCATATAGCTGGAATATTGTTGAGTGCAGTGCTAAAGAAAAAAACTAAACCGAACCATAACACTAACTCAGAGCCGACCAGTCCTTGTTTTCCCCCTTAATGCAGAGCGGAGGGTAGGTTAACAACAAGTGCCTTCTTTTAGCGCCTTTTGGTATGGTACGGTCAGGCCTAGGGGGTTGAGCCACTGACATTCCGCTCTCTGGGCATGCAGACACCCCCCACTCCAAACGGAATCCGCGCTGGTTTACATTCATTGACAGTTTATTTTAAATTCGTAACCCTTTTCTACAAGTTTCAGCTATGAGTCAGGTGCATGCCAAGCACCTGCCACCGACATTCCCACCCCCAAGCCAGTCCTCTCCGTCCCCCTCACAACACACAAATACCCTAACCCGACCCTGCACCATCACCCTGTCTTAGAAGTGTCATGGATTTGGAAAGTGCGCAGTCTGGTCAGAAGGAATAGGCCCCGGAGATACAGGCATGTAGGCTAGATAAGACATGATTGTTGGCATCAGAAGTTGAAATGTGTGAGGTCTGCTGCCACAGATTGGTTTATGTCACTCAGACTTCTGTATATGAAGACTTCTTCCAGATGGCAGGATCTCATTACCAGGGTATATAGCAGAGTTACTGTGTAGGCCTGCCACGCCCTCAGGTGGGCAGGTCAGGTGAAATGGGGTTTAACGTCGCGTCCAGGATTATTGCACTTATATAGCGACGTGCATGTACGTGTGTGTGTTTGTGTGGCTGCTTGTACTAGTCCGGACTGATGCCGATTTATAGTGGTAGCTCACTGAGATACCATGCCGCAGTTTAACATGAATACCCCACTCAGACACAGTATACTGACTCCGAGCCGACCAGTCCTTGTTTTAGCCCCTTAATTCAGATGGGTAGGGGTCCCCCAGTCAATACTGCGTATATCCCATCTCTCGGGCAGTCACTTACTGTTGCTGCTGTTTCAGAATTCTAGAAAGACTTTTTATAACTCCTGGAGGAATTAGGTAAGGGGATGGTTTTCATGCTAAGTCATCACCGGCAAGAATGTATTTGGTGGTATTTATTTCACATTCAACATGAATATACATCATTCAACATGAAGAGATTCTATGGTAATGTACCCCCACTTAACTCAATGAGGTATGTTATATGTTTAAAATACGGGATATCCGAGAAGGGATATGGCCCGTGAAGATCCGAGTTAGAATGGAAATCGGAATCGGGTGGTCAGGCTCGCTGACTTGGTTGATGCAAGTCATCGTATCTCAATTGCGTAGATCGAGATCGATGCTCGCGATGTCAATCACTGAATTGTGTGTAGATGCTCGCGATGTCAATCACTGGATTGTATGGTCCAGACTCGATTATCTACATACCACCGCCATGTGACTGGAATATTGCTAAGTGCGGCGTTGAACAAACTAACACTAAACGCCTGTATTACCTTTTTGTTGACTTTCAATACAAGTGGTAAACTTTACACACTAACTCAATACTAGTGTTAAAATCAACACACTCACTCAATAAAAGTGGTGTCCAATCCGAAATTCACCCTACGGGTTCAAAGAACCGCCAAAGATGCACGTGGTGTGGAGGCGGTGTGTCTAAGGGCGTTCAGTTATTCCCAGGTCAACATCCATTCACTGGAATTTTTCCTAGCCTGAAATCTATGTTTTTTCAGAAGAAAATGATTTTTTACATCCACCACCTTATTTACAATATATTTTGTAAAAGCTTGTGTGCGGTTATTTTGTCACAAGGTTTTCCACAAGTACTTATTTCCACAACTCTCTATCATTACTCATGCACAAACGTTCATTAAAATTCGCAACCATATTTATTATCGCTGCGCTCTGATAGTTTAATCAATTCATATTGACACTTGCTTGTTAGAAAACAGTTTATCAAAGCTGCTACCAAATCACAGAGGATCATATTCTCATTAAACCCTGCAAATCAGGCATATATTGAGTGCTGGTGCATATCACATCTCTAAAGTCAATCTCGACTTGAGATTGAGTTACATGTGACTGGCGATTGATTCTCGACGAAGGATTTAGTTAAACAAGGCTGTCCTTCGATGTTTGTAGATGGAATACCTCAATGAAGCTTTGAAAAAAGGTACCCATTACCATATGCTTGAGGTAACATTGTATATACAAATACTATTGTATATAAACTATGGAATCCAAGAAAGGACACTGTCGCTCTGACGCATTGACGCATTGTCGCCCTTACAAAATCAAGCAAAAAGTTTCAAAATTAACCAAAGCGTGACAATGCGACAACGCGACATTTTGGCCATTTGTCGTGCTTTGAATACTCTTTTTTATTTTACTTTAGGGCGACAATGCGACAATTTTCAAGGGTCAAAATATGTCGCCTTTTTCGATTAATGGTGCGCATGTGTAGTAAGTGAACTAATCTACGCATGCGCCGATATGGTTATGCTCCTTTTCACGCTCCAGTGGTCTTTTGTTAGCTCCAATGGTTCTAAAAAGTTCTTCAAAGTAGCAATGGCAATGTGGTTTGTTTTTCTCAAAATGAAAACAAATCTTGCTTTAGAAATTACTTTATATATCGTTATTGTCTGTGCCGGTTTTCATAAACCAAACGTATTTTCACAGCAAGAAACAAACGCTTTGCTTTTCTATTTAATTTAATACACAGATATCGACAGTCTCATAAGTTATATACAGCGTCCGGCTACTTCATGATCGGTGTCCATCATTCTGTTTGAAAGATTGATGGAGTCTGTTTGATATCCGCGAAGCACGCACTTGACCCAGCCAGTGGCATTTGCGTGTGTTTGGTCTTAAACGGTGCAATCTGCAGTAAAACCATTAGTGTTGGAATCGTAAACCTCGGAGCGTCTGGCTGCAAGCCGACATGTTGCTTTACAACCTGTGATTCTGTTTGTTTAGCGAGGGGGGTGGCTGTTTGGGGTAACTGAATGCTCAGATCCGCGTATTTGTTTGCCAGAGAGGTGGTTATATTGTCAAACAAAGTGACATTTTGATCCATCAATAAAAGCATGTATTAGGTTTATAGGAAATTCAGACCTAATCTTACGAAATGATGACGAATCCCCCCTCCCCCCCGAAAGGCTTGTTGCATCAGGTAACCATGGAAACGTGTTACCCGTTTTAGCTACAGTCAGTGCTAGTTATCATCACAGCGTTGCTAAGAGATAATGGTGTTCAGATTTTGTAAAACAAAATGACTAAACAAACAAAAACGGTAAAAGTTGAAGAAACATCTGCTAAACCGTTATCTTTGATTATGTAGATTTATTGCTTAGTTCAGCGATTTTTGCTGCATGGACACAAACTGGGCATCATTCCCATGGTTAGTTCTGAGAAGACCCCCTGTGGAGATTTCGGGTCCCAAGCGCCCAATGCTTATGGTGAGAACCGACTAGAATAAGGATCCAATGCGTGACGTGGCTATTTGTGTGTCACCCCACTCGAAGATATAGACCTCTGACTCAATTTATTTTTATGCCTCCCTAATAGCTTGGGTAATACTGATTGCGTCCTAAAACAGCATTCGTTCACCGACTCAGAGAAGATGAGCCATATACGCCCTGCGTTGCTAGGACACAGGTTTGGTTTTGTATGTTGTTGAACGCCGCACTCAGCAATATTCCAGCTGTGTGACGGCGATCTGTAAATAACCGAGTCTGAACCATACCATCAAGTGATTGACATCATGAGCAACGGTCTGGGATACAATGACATGCATCAACAAAGTCGCCTTTTGACACAGGTGGTCAAGTCGTCTAAGGCACAGGAATTCGTTGTGCACGTTGCATGCCTTTGTTGTGCAAGAATCCTATATGATCGCGGGGACAATTCCGAGATCTGTGTTCGTGGATTTCACCAAAGTCATCACTTAGACTTTCCTCCGACATTCGGCTGACACCTGGATAAAAGAAGTGGCACTAAATATATAAACACACGTAATAGTAAAATTGTTAACACGTGTACATGCGCTTTGGGAATATGATGTTCAAAAATATCAATAATTACTTGAGAAAATAAACAGTTAATGAAATATTATCAAAGCGGCGTTAAAACCAACTCACTCCTGCGTTTTGGTATGTGAAGCCTGTGCATGTTAACGACTAGTCTTGCGCCATGACTTTGGAATATATATATTTACAAAATGTCCAGGAAAGTCGAGATCAAACTGAACCAAGTCTAGTTTCTTTGATTCCACAGCTTATGAAAACAGCAGGAGAGGAAAGTTTCTTTGGAGAAAAAAATTACAATTCTTATGAAGAAATGTTTCCATAGACCACAGACCATATAATAGATAGAATTCTATTATATGGTCTCTGCACAGACTAAGTGTTAGTCTGGTTAACGACGATCCAGAAGTAATAAATATCAGCAGACTCACACCTCGTCAGCCTTCTTGCGGCTGTTGAGGAATAGCTGTGGAAACAGCCTGACAAACTGACGGCATTTTGCAGTTTATTGCTATCTTAAATTGGTCAGGGCCAATAAAACCACTTTCTCACTGCCTCGTATAAGTTAGGCAAGTGATTTATATGTGAAAAACCCATATTTGCAGATCATGACTCTCTTAATTTCTAACTAATTTCACACCTGCATCAGCTCAGCTCTAATGCATCCTGGTCTGTGATTTACATGTACTTTAATGGTGATCTCCTCTACAAGTCATGATACCTCTTTGGTTTTTTAAGTCATTTGCCTCCCCGATCCTTTGATTTCAGCCATACATGCAACCTCAATCAAAGACCTTACCACGCAATGACTTAAACAAAAATAAACTAAAATCAGATATAGCAACAACAAACAAACAAACTATAGACCTATACAAACAAACTAAATAGCACAATTAACTAGCATGTTCATGTTGTCACATTCGGGATTCGAACCCTCGTGTTTGATGTCTTCAAAGACTCGTACACCTTTGCGCCGGAAGTAGCCTTCTCGCTCCTGTCCCTACTGCGTCATCTGCTAGTAAACAGCTGGGACAGTAAACATGTGCCCGCTGGTATTATTGTGCTCTGACAGCTGGGAGACAAATGGCATGTTTATTGAATATCGAATATAGGATGTTAGTGACTAGGTCTGTCTACGTATAATGTTAGGGAAGCCATTGAGGGCCGAGAAGACCAGTTTTGTAGGAAGTCACAGATGCGACATCCGTGTTTGTTAGACTGACTGACAGAACTGAAATTGCTGAAAATACAGGTGTTTTGCAAGCAACTTCAAGATAGAACTTTGGATTGGATTTAATCAATTAGGTATGTATGTCGAACAGTGCGGTGTAATTAAACAGGAGAATCCGGGTTTAGATAGGTATTAGTGTTAATAATACATTTTAGGCTAGGGTTGGATCAATACGTATATCAAGATACGTTGCGTCTTGATCACCTATATGCCTCTATGACCTCAAACACAGAGCGCACATATGAGCCTTATTTGTGAATCATGTGTGAGTGTATGAAAAAAAACAAGAATTCTTTTGGTTGTCACTGAAACATCCTCAACCTGTTTATATTTAACTTGTCCAAAGCAATAATCTTAATTGTTTCTTTTCATATTTCTTTTGGTCAGTTTTAAAGAAGGCAGGATTCAAAATGTAATATGAGTATAAGTGAGTATTGTTTTACACCGCTTTTAGCAATATTCCAGCAATATCACAGTGGGGGACACCAGAAATGGGCTTCACACATTGTACTCATGTCGGGAATCGCGTGACAAGCAAACGCTTTAACCAATGTATGGCCCATTTGGAAGATTTAACCAATCGTGGGGTTTGTTATAAATAGGACAATGTGTGCCTACAGATGTTCCGTTTTGAATAAAGTATGGACAATGTCCTATTGAAAAATATATTTATTTGAATAATTAGTCATCCTCCATTGAATATAAATAATGTAGACTCAAATTACTTCATACATAGCCTAGAACAGACATACGTTTTGCAATAGTTAGAAAAAGAACAAATTAAGTGAACATATTCTTATTTTGATGTTTGTTGGTTTTTAAACGTTGCACTCAGCAATATTTCAGCCATATGACGGCAGTCTGTAAATAATTGAGTCTGATCCAGACCAGCCAGTGATTGACATCGTGAGCATCAATCTGGGCAATTGGGTAACCATGACATGCATCAACCAAGTCAGCGATCCTGACCACCCAATTCCATTAGTCGCCTCTTACGACAAGCATAGACACCTTTTACGGCAAGCATGGGTTGCTGAATACCTATTCTACCCCGGATCTTCATGGGTCTCTTATTTTGAACAGCCTTTAGTTTATTAAGCGATTTGTGTAGCAGAATTACTGTCCTTGTTTTTATTATACCTCTCTTGGTATTCTCCAAATTTAAGCTCCCCTTAACGAACTTCAAGACCAATCTGTATGTAATCTTTATAAGTACCCAGTTCTAAGCCCACAAATTTACATGACGATCTGTATTTTCTCATACATATTAGAGATATTATTTACAGAAAACACAGGAGTGCAGAAGGGGTATATCGTTGCCTAGTAACTATTACCGAAAACAGTTTCGTTTCATGTAAGTTTGAACTATGTCTGTTCTCGACCACTCTATCTCTGACAAGCAGACCCCTCTGTCTATTGTCAAAACGCCGGAGGAATCCGGTACATGAAATGATTGATGATGAAATCCCAGCTGACACCCAACACTTACGTTCATATCAGACTTAAATAGCTTCATTGAGAGTATGTTCACAGGAACCTCATTATCTAAAAATAAAGTAAGAGAAAGGTCACAATAATTTTTAATATATTCATGCTAAGATTCGCTAGATAATCTCTTTTTTTTGTTTTACAAGTAAATCTGCTCAAAAAATTTTGACAGAAAAGGTAACAAAATAACAAAAGAAAAAATGCAATTATGTAAGCTTATATTTATCACCTTTTCGTTTGAGTTTTTAAAGAAAATTTACTTAAAACTCGACCCCAGACCACCTTGAGTGAGTTTTCAACAAATCCAAGTTTTAAACAGGTTCTCCAAGTAGGGCAAAGAGGTAACAGAATGGAGGTAGGCGTGTCATACAAGTGAGGGAAATGGGTTTTTTATCAATGGAGTATACTTGTTACTTGCTCATCTAAAGCACGTTAAGGGTCAGAATGACATTCACAAAATAAATTTAGCATTTGTATTGTGGTGGTTTGTTGACACGTTACACATAAAAACCTGTGAGGTATCTCATTTGTAGACTGCAGCTTGTGGACGATGTTGCCTGTGGTGAAGTGGTCCCAGTTGATGTCACCCAGATACTAGGGTAAGTTATTTTGTCAGGTAATATGTCTTATTGACAAATGACAATGTATAAGACATGTTGCTGTTGATGTAAGGCTGGTATATATATCTGATGTAGTAGCCTGTTTACACCACAGACTCTGCATTTCAGAATCATATGCTTTGTATGTTTGTTGGTTTAATGCACACTCAGCAATATCCAAGCCGACAGCCTGTTGGTAATCAAGTCTGGATCAGACAATCTAGTGATTGATATTATGAACAACGTTTTACACTCTCGCGGTATGATGACACATTATCAACCAGGAGTCAGGTAGCCTAGTGGTTTAAGCGTTCGCTTGTCATGCCGAAGACCCGGGTTCGCACCCCTACAGGGGTAATGCTATATTGGTGGCCAAGTGGTGCAAAACTTGGGCTCGATTCCCGACATGGGTACAATGTGTGAAGCCCATTTCTGGTGTCCCCCGTGGTGATATTGCTGGAATATTGCAACAAGTGGCGTAAAACCATACTCACTCACTCACTCATTATCAACCAAGTCCCCATGTCTGATCCATTTAGTCAACTCTTCTGACCAGCTCAGGTCATATGCAGATATGTGGGGTTCACCAGGAAATCTAGAAAATTCAGACAGTGGTACTCAGGAAAGGTGGACGTTTATCCAGAAATGAAAATGTTGTATACATCCATGGTAGGGCTGGGACGAGTCCAAATTTACTACCCGGGTACCCGATCCCCTATTACCCGGCCCTACCCGGGTACCCACTGCAGGTCTCAAGAGTTGGAAACAAATTCATGTCTGACTGGGAATTGTTTTATCGCAGCCCTGGCCAAAATTAATTAGATACATATATCAAACGATCAGTACACAGAAGTTGTCTGAAGCTTTATCTTTACTCAGGCCTATACAAGTCGAAAGGAATGTGTGCATCGTCAGAGTGAGTGAGTGAGTATGGTTTTACGCCGCTTTTAGCAACATTCCAGCAATATCACGGCGGGGGACACCAGAAATTGGCTTCACATATTGTACCCATGTCGGGAATCGATCCCGGGTCTTAGGTGTGACGAGTGAACGCTTTAACCACTAGGCTACCTGACCGCCCCATGTGCATCGTCAGAGAGAAATGCGAACATAACCACTGAGCTATAGTGAGTTTTTGTCATCAAACAATATATCACGTGACTAACCACGGGTTTGGGTAGTCCTGTGGGTACCCGGGTCCTACACGCTATGAGTGAAGTTCTAAGTTGGTTGGTTGGTTGGTTGGTTTGTTGTTTAACGCAGCACTCAGCAATATTCCAGCTATATGATGGTGGTCTCTAAATAATCGAGTCTTGACCAGACAATCCAGTAATTGAAATCATGTACATCGATCCATGCAATTGGGATGGATGACATGCATCAACCAAGTCAGCGAGCTTGACCACCCGATCCCGTTAGTCACCTTTTACGGCAAGCATAGTCACCTTTTACGGCAAGCATAGTCGCCTTTTACGGCAAGCATAGTCACCTTTTACGGCAAGCATAGTCGCCTTTTACGGCAAGCATAGTCACCTTTTACGGCAAGCATAGTCGCCTTTTACGGCAAGCATAGTCGTCTTTTACGGCAAGCATAGTCAACTTTTACGGCAAGCATAGTCACCTTTTACGGCAAGCATAGTCGCCTTTTACGGCAAGCATAGTCACCTTTTACAGCAAGCATAGTAACCTTTTACGGCAAGCATAGTCGCCTTTTACGGCAAGCATAGTAACCTTTTACGGCAAGCATAGTCACCTTTTACGGCAAGCATAGTCGCCTTTTACGGCAAGCATAGTCACCTTTTACAGCAAGCATAGTCACCTTTTACAGCAAGCATAGTCCCCTTATACGGCAAGCATAGTCACCTTTTACGGCAAGCATAGTCACCTTTTACGGCAAGCATAGTCGCCTTTTACGTCAAGCATAGTCACCTTTTACAGCAAGCATAGTCACCTTTTACAGCAAGCATAGTCCCCTTATACGGCAAGCATAGTCACCTTTTACGGCAAGCATAGTCGCCTTTTACAGCATGCATTGAAGTTCTAGGGTCAATGTGGAGCATGAATATGACATCGAATCACGGTAATAGTACACTAGGACAGACAAGTGCGTTGAATGTTCAGGAACAAGGTGCTGTAGTACAGGTTGTAGTGTGTACACCAGGTATTGAGAGGCTGTGAAGTGGCTCACTCACCGTGTGCCATATTGTTCCTGGTGGCAACCACTAGGACATGGGAACTCAATCAAAGTGGTGTCATTTGATACAGATTGCTCACAATAGCTTGGGTGAAGTGTAAATATTTACTTTGTGAATTTGAGCTTCTGTTATTTCCATTTGAGTTCTATCACACAATGAGTCTCACATAGTCACACATGTTGTTCTGTATGGTGAATCTACCGGGTGATATATCGGATACTCTTCACACAGCATAATGGCCCTGGAATGGATTTACTAAATGGAAAGCACTAGTTTGTCAGTAAAATACCCAGAATGACAGCATTGTATTTCTGTGTTAACGCAAGGGAATAAATGAATTTTACAGAATATTTTTGTATAATGTGTTTATTACATCAGAGTGATAATAGTGGTCAAGAGTGCTCAGTGTCAAAATACAAGTCACCTCAAGTAAAATCATGTACATGTACTTTAAAATATATTTTCATGATTAGATACTGGTAATTTATTTTTGTTTTTAATGTTTTGGGTTTTTTATAATGTTTTTTGTTGTTTTTTGGGAGTAGGATTCCGAGGGTCTCTAAGGAAGGGTAATAAAACTATTACACATATTTGTGGAGAGCCTGTACATTGGTCCATACAAAACCTCTGACACATCGATCCCTTAAAAGAATATGTTGCAAACAATCTCATTAAAATCAGATCTCAATTCTTACTGCCGCTAAACAAAGATCTGAGGACATCCCATTGCGGCCTTATCAGATGTCCTCAGATCTTTGTTTAGCGGTAGCGAGGACTAAGATTAGATTTTAATGAGATTGATGTTACAAATGGAACAAAGCAGTCATGAACCATCAGAGTCTGCATATAAGTAAACTTTTTGAGTGAGTGAGTTTAAACATCCCTTTGAACAGAATTTCAGTTATATCACAGCATTTCAGCGTCCTGCTCAGGAAAATCCAAAGTTTTGTAGGTCCTAGACACATGAATGCCATTTCTGGTGATCGGCACCTTGATATTGAATATTGCTGAAAGGAAGGTATAAAACCTCACTCACTCACTCACTCACTCACTCACTCACCCACCCACCCACCCACCCACTCACTCACTCACTCACTCACTCACTCACTCATGCAAGTGAACCAAATCTGTTTGCAGTATTCATTTGGGGTGTAAATGCTGTGTCCAGTCACTGGGCTATATGTATTCTGTGGAATCAATTTCATGAGCTCACTTGGTTGATGCATGTCATAGTTACCCAATTGCATAGATTGATGCTCACAATGTCAATCACTGGATGGTCTGGTTGAAACTCAATTATTTACAGACCGCCATCATATAGCTGGAATATTGCTGAGTGCAGCATTAAACAACCAACAAACATCAAAATAAGAATATGTTCACATCATTTGTTCTTTTTCTAACTATTGCAAAACGTATGTCTGTTCGAGGCTATGTATGAAGTATTTTGAGTCTACATTATTTATATTCAATGGAGTATGACTAATTATTCAAATAAATATATTTTACAATAGGACATTGTTATGTCATGACTCTACATATCCTGTTGCGTGTTGGACCTGTTTCACAATGGTGACACTTCTACTTACAGCGCTGACGGGCAGCTGTGACAGAGGACTGTGGCAGTGTCAAAGTGAGTGACAGTTGTGGGACTTCGTTGCCACGGTGATTTTTACATTGACGAGGCACAAGAGGTTAATGACCTCTGTGACATGTGGTGACAAGGTCACTGTTCTGAATGACAGTAATATTCTTCTTTTTCGAAAGAAAAGAAGTCCTTTTGTGATATAAGAATTGGCAAAAATTTTGTTTTCAATGATTAGTGGATGAATCACACTGACTCTTGTAAACCTGTCACTTATAGCTCAATAGTCTCAAGATATATGTGCAAAGTGTATTCTTGGAAAGAGGAACATGTAGGATTGTGTAGAGAGGACTGAAACAGGAAGTGAGCACATGGCATTAATCTGACCTCTGACCTCTCAGGGTGCTGAGTTGACTATTATACCACTGACTATTGTAAAATATAATTTTATGATTTGTCAGTGACATACCTACAAGGGGTAAAGAGATAGTTATTAAAGCCAGCTATATGGCATGGAACAAAGGACTGTAGTGTTCTACTGACTGTATCTGTCCGGGATGACTGTCTATTAAATGACATTGTGTTGGTGCTATTGACCCGAGACATTAGAGTGACATTGATGAATCTGCTTACACGCAGTTTGCCAATATCAGGCGCTAGAGTGGAAATTGGGACTGTGGTGTAGATTTATCTCAATAATTAGAAGCCACGTCTCTCCATGGTTTGTCAGAAATATTGCATTTTTATAACATTATCATGTTATTCAGTGCCTCACACGGGTTAGTGTATCAAAACAGCCTATGTCGTTAGGGCTAAGTCCTCATGCTATGCCCTTAAGCTGTGCCCTAAAGCTGTGTTCTTAAGCTGTGTTCTTAAGCCATTTCCCTTAGATGCCTCTCTAGACTGCATCCATGAGTTGCATCCCTAAACTGCATCCTAAAGCTGTGTCCTTCAACTGTGTCCTTAATTTGCATCCTAAAGCTGTGTCCTTCAACTGTGTCCTTAATTTGCATCCTAAAGCTGTGTCCTTCAACTGTGTCCTTAATTTGCATCCCTAAGCTGTGTCCTTAAGTTGCATCGCTGAACTACTGTGTCCTTAAGCTGTGTCCTTGAATGCGTGGATCAAAGTTTCGGAATATACCAGTTTTCGTGGATCCTGATAAGGAGCTGCTATGGCATTTGTGAAGAAGCGGGAGAGAATGTCGAATCAAAGCATCTCGGGGGTGGGGCTCTCCAAGCGGGAGATCAAGAAAAACTACAAGTACCTGGTCCGGAGCTTGCTGACCGAAGCGGAGAAGGAGTTCATGTACCGCTGTGCCAAGAAGTACCAGAGATCGCGTCACATCGAGATCTTCTGCCAGGAACTTGTACAGATCATCAACACCCCAGGCAAGCTCCGTCTCATGCCCTACATTCGCACCATCCTGTCCGAGTTTGACAAACACGACTTTGACAAGTTCGTTGCCAGGCTGGACTACAAGTTGGAAGGAAGAACCGACTTCACCATCAGATCGAAACCTGACACCTACTCTCACGCACCTTGTAAGTATTGCCTTAATGTTTCATCTCTTTTATCACTACTTCCCCTGAAGATCCTGGTTACAATTGGCCTTCAGCAACCCATACTTGTCATAAACAGTGACTAAAGGGATCGGGTGGTCAGGCTCACTGCTGTGGTTGATGCATGTCATTGTATACTACTCAAAAGAAGTTAAGGATCACCCGATTCTTTCATAATGGTAAAGTTAATCTGTCATGACATGAGAGATTAACTATAGTAATATGAAAGAATCAGGTGATCCTTAACTTCTCTTGAGTAGTATATATTGAACAGATGATGCTCATGATGTCAATCACTTGATTGTCTGGTCAAGACTTGATTATTTTCAGACAGCTGTCATATAGCTGTAATATTGCTGAGTGTGGTGTTAAACAACAAACAAACAAACAAACAAACAATACTCCAACCATCATAAGAAACAACATCAAGAATGAGCTTCACACATTGTACCCATGTGGGGAATCAAACACAAGTGTTCAACCCAATGAGCAAACACCTACCCACACGGCTACTCCACTACCCCCTGAAGATCACAGAAACTCATCTTTGTTAAGTGTGGAAGATGAATGCACACAATGTGTGCTGCCATTGTGGTGAGATGTTTGTTTTCTCCATGTAGATCTAAACGTAGACTTGTAGTCCGAGTTTCACCTTACCCCCACTACTTAGCTAAACAAATAGTGGAGGGGTGGACTGGCTTGAGCAGACCGTGATCTGTAACACAAGGTCGTGATCTGTAACACAAGGTCGTAAGAGGCTATCACACACCTGCCATAACTTTGGCCAAGGAGGAGACGTTTTTTCACAAAATTGCAAGATTGTCAAAAGTAAGTTGTAAGCCTACGGCCACTCGGGGCTAATTGTGAGTGAGTGAGTGAGTGAGTGAGTATGGTTTTACGCCGCTTTTAGCAATATTCCAGCAATATCGTGGCGGGGGACACCACAAATGGGATTCACACATTGTACCCATATCGGGAATCGAACCCGGGTCTTCGGCGTGACGAGCGAACGCTTTAACCACCGACCGCCCCAATTGGGATGTGAACTGAAGTGAGTGCTGCAGTCTGATTGTTGTGAAAAGTTGTTATACTGGATTAGAACCCGGAATCTTCCAAACGTTTTTTGATGCATATGAATATGTTTCTTGTATTTTCTTGTATCTGTTTTTAATTAACGCTGTTAAGTTGGGGGCGGGGGAGCAAACTATTTTTCGGGCATCAATTTCTCTGTAATGTCCACAAATCTAACACACATTATGCTTTTCTCATAAATGTTTTTCATTTTAGAAAAATCAAATTGAACAAACCGTTTATATGAGTGTCAGTAACATTCAAATTGCCAAACCTATTCTTTCTCCGGTAATAATCCTACCCATTTTAATTACCTTTAGGACAGCATTATTTTCACTAAATACTTTAAATAGTCAGAATTATACGAGATATAGTCAAATATAATGTAAAGAATCAACATCAGATAATTTAATACCAGACTCAATCATCCAATGAAACACTCAATGGGAATGAAAGGCAAAAGAGCAGTGAAATTTGATATAAACTAAACAAAAAAAGTTAGGAATCATGAATATTTTCCGAATATTTTTTTGTAGTGAAGACTTAGCACACAATTTCATAAAAACATCCCCAAAACAATCCCAATCCCTAATGTTTTTGTTCAGTATATTCGAATGGATGACTGAAAAATCAGTGACAACACCAGGTGTTCATGAAACTTTAAGTATTAATGCATTATGTCGTATATTCACAATTCACATGATAATTAACATGGCTTACTTCTAATGGGACTCTATAATGGGATTGTTATATACTGAACCAAAAAAGTTAGGGACTCTATAAATGGGTTTGTTATATACTGAACCAAAAAAGTTAGGGACTCTATAATGGGTTTGTTATATACTGAACCAAAAAAGTTAGGGACTCTATAATGGGTTTGTTATATACTGAACCAAAAAAGTTAGGGACTCTATAATGGGTTTGTTATATACTGAACCAAAAAAGTTAGGGACTCTATAATGGGTTTGTTATATACTGAACAAAAAAAGTTAGGGATCATTAATATTTTTTTGATATTTTTCTGAAATTGTGTGCTCAATTTCACTCCAAAAATATTCCTGATCCCTTACTTTTTTGGTTCAGTATAGGAAATATTATCTCATATGACTTTATTATTACATGTATATCTAGTACAGAAGGTAATATGTGAATTTCATTTACACTCAGTTAAAAATGATATATTCTTTAGAACATTTATACTGATATCCTCCCTCACACCTGTCATCCACACACCCTCACTCACCCCACACACTGTCACAGTGCAGAGTTGTAAGGATCGGCTTGCTATTCACTGCAGAATATCTGAATGAACCAGTATTAAAGAGAACCCATTAGAGATTTGATGAATGATGTGAAGAACATTTATGAGAATGAATGATAAAAACCTTCTCACCACTTAAAGAAGCAGTTTCCTGCCTACTCCCACCTTTGGTCTCCCCCCCCCTCATTATTCAGTGGGATAATGGGCACGACAGGCATATGGAAATCTCACCTCAAAAAGGCTGCACACGTCGTTATCCCCTCAGCTTGATATTCTATTGAATATAAGTGCCCCAGTAACTCTGATTATTGTTATGAAGCTGTTGAGTATGAGTTACAGGTATCAGGTGTTTCTGTGATTGAGGGCAGGGGGGCAGTTCAAGGTGTGGTGCGGCATTTTTTTATAAGGCCACAGAGTATCAGAGACCCCTGAAGATCCGGGGTAGAATAGGTCTTCAGCAACCCATGCTTGCGACTATGCATGTCGTAAGAGGCGACTAATGGGATTGGGTGGTCAGGCTTGCTGACTTGGTTGATGCATGTCATCGTATCCCAATTGAATGGATCGATGTTCATGATGTCAATCACATGATTGTCTGGTCCAGAGTCAATTTACAGACCACCATCAAATAGCTGGAATATTGCTGAGTAAGGCGTAAAACAACAACAAACAAATGTGTATCCGATTGGAATCTAAGTCATGAAAATGGTACATGTTTTTTAAAATAATTTTTAAAAAAATAGAGCTGAAGTATTTTGCACTTTGACAGCACAATGTCAACACAAGACATGTGTTCTACTCAAAAGAAGTTAAGGACCATCCGATTCTTTCTCATTACTATGGTTAATCTGTCATGGCACGATGGACGATAGTAATATAAAAGAATTGGATGGTCCTTAACTTCTTTTGAGTAGTGTATGTAACTGACAGGCCCACTTTCCATGGATTACACAGTAATAACAAAAAGTAAAGCACAAATCTGACCTGTTTCTGTTATGTTCTTCTGGGTACCCATAAGATTGTATGGAGGAAAATTCCACTTGCCAAGGGGTACCGTGAAAGAGGGTAGATGAATACCAGTGTTTGTCCATTTTCCAAAGCTTAGTTTACTGACTTGTCACAGCGAAACAGTTTGCTCAGTTAACTCAAGTTTTTGTGGCTATACTTCTGTGACATTGTCAACAATGATCAGTTCCGCACAGAATTGGAACAAATATTGCAACATCTTCCCGAGGTAAAAGATTTAAATCACTGTAAAAGTCCATTTTCAATTCTATTCTGGAATTTCTGGCCTCAATGGTAGCGCCACCAGTGGCTATTACAAGTTATGTCCCTCCTATTCACCAATCAGATTCCACATCTTACATCACTTGCATTTGTTTCAAACAAAATGGCTTACCTTGCAAAGTGTATCAAATCCCATGAGCACCTATGAAAAGATTTTGAAAATATCTGTCTATACCGAGTTGGCAGTACACACGCTATACAAATCCTGCAATTTTGATTGGACTGTGCATAAACTCAGTCCAGCCAAAATATAACTCCATAATACCAGCCTAGTTTGGCAAGGGTGGAAACTGGACCTTTGTAGTCAGTTAACTCCCTTGCCTCGGGAATACGATATTGCAAGTGTAAATTTATTTTGGAACATTTTTCCAAGTAAAAAATGTTCTATTGGAATATTTCCCCTCAGAAAAACAGAACAAAGGAACAATGCCCGTACAGGAACAGATACTCTTCGACAACATCATGTAATGTCCACAGCTAAAGATTTCACGACATGTATTAAGTTCACTTTCTATTTGAGGCTCAGAACTAATCATTTAACCCTCATACATCTGGTTGCAACAACCTAACCACACAAACTGACCCATAATCACTTAAAGAAATCCCTCAAAGTGTTTTGAGACCTTCCCCATAGTATTAGTATTCGAAACACTGCAATAATCATAATTGTATCAGTCCAAATTACAACTGTATATCTTGTCCACTGAACTCGGTCATGCTACACGCCCCCACAGGCTGTCGTATTGGGGTTCACTCAGCCGGATCACTTCTCAGGCCTCGGACTCGTAACCTCTTTTGTGTCCCCATGTAGACTACCTCGATACGTTACACCACCACAGAAATGTTACACACGCGACAGAGAACCTTACACACGCCACAGAGAACGTTGCACACACCACAGGGAAGCCTCAGGCACAGAGCCAGTGGTTCAAGTATTGACAGAGGAGTTAGTTCAGGAAGATTAAGCGATCATACCAGCTGGGAAAATACAAGAATATAATCCCTAAATGGTAAGTTTGTTGATTTTGTTTTGTTTGTTTGTTGTTTAACGCCACACTCAGCAATATTCCAGCTACAGTTACGTTTTTTAATGGTCAGGCTCGCTGACTAGGTTGTTGCATGTCATCGTATCCCAATTGCATGGATGGATGCTCATGATGTCAATCACTGGATTGTCTGGTCCAGAATTGATTATTTACAGACACCTGTCATATAGCTGGAATATTGCTGAGTGAGTCTTTAAACAACAAACAAACAAAAAAAAACCATCATGTGAGGGTAGGAGGAATGACTAGCCACTGAGATCAAAGATTTGTTGCTGGTAGACAACGGATAATATAATCAGGGAAAACATGAGAAGCTGGAATTCAAACCTGGGCCCCGTTCCACAAAGCGATCTTAGGGCTAAGTTGATTGTAACTCACTAAGTATGCGATCTTAAATTTTTGTTACGATCAGCCTCCCATTCCACAAAGCGATCTTAACTAAGAGAGTTGTAAGTTAAGATCAAAATGCTAAGTTGCTCCGGACCAACTTAGGATTGCTAAAATCGATCTTAAATATTGTACCATAACAACAAAGATGGCGACTTTTATTATGGTGTGCAAGGAAATGCGTCGTCTGCTAAACATGACCAAGGGAGGCCACTCCAAGGGAAAATTTCGTATCTTCATGGCTGAAGATTCCGATCTTTGTTAAGATCGGCTACTTAAGAACTTGTAAAGTTACAATCGCCCTAAGATCGCTTTGTGGAACGGTTGTAAACTTTAGCTAAGACAATTTTAGAATCGACGTAAGTCTCCAAGATTGATTGTAGTTAAGATCGCTTTGTGGAACGGGGCCCTGGATCAATGCAACTAAGGGAAGCAACTCTGCACTGTGAGTTATGTCCCCTTAGGCAACTCGTCCACTCTTGCCGACCTTCAACAGTTAGTAATACACACGATGAACCCAGTTGTGTCATCTACGCCATTCGCATGTGCCCCAAAAGAATGAAAACTTTTTTTCATATCACAACATTTTATGTTTTCCTCAAACTTATTGCAAATACGACTTTAATTTTCAAGCATATCTGTTAAATGTCTTTTAAATGTGTATCTTGTCACACAGTTATCATGTACTGAGTTACCTTGTAAAATCTTATTTCAAGTTTTAGTGATAACCACATGACAAGAAATTTAAAAATCTGAAACATTTACATTTGATCTAGACGTAGAGTGTAAACAGAGCATGCAATGTATTTGATAAAAATAAATGGAGGCATTCAGTTGCTTTCTCCTCTGCTTACACACTGGAAATGGTGGCAAGAGGTCAAGGTTGTTTGAATTTTGAAGTTAAAAGAATAAAAAATAAGATGTAGCAAACAAACTGATAGACGAGGAGGGGGCATGTCAAACACCTGTCTTTCCTGTATTTTATGTAATAAGGAAAATGTTTCTTATCTAAATATTTTCTGAATCAAGCATTATTTTGAAATTTTATCCATATTTATCAAGAGATGCTATGTGTTTTTGTAAACGCAAGTTTATAAAATATCAAGTATCTCTCATAAAGAGAGTAGCATTACATATTTAGAATGTTCCGAGTCACGGCAGTCTTGCCCGCCCTTCCTATCATGACATGCATAGTTTATATTCCGAGGAATCTGTGTATATTTGTAAGCCCAGATGTAAATCTGGGAGAGTTTGTTGAATGTTACTGTGTGTGAAAGTAAATAGATGAGCCTGTGTTGTGTACCACGGTACACCTAACTCTCGTAATCTTCACATAATCTGACTAGACCCGGCAGGTGGGGTTGGCCTGAGAAATTTGCAGGGGGGGGCGGGGCGGGGGGGGTCTATTCAAAATGAAGTATAATCGGATTAAAGCTGCATAAATTATTCAATAGAAAGCCAAGCATACCAAGATAGAGAAAAACTCTTGTTGTGTAGATCATGTGACAACTTGTGTCATTATGCCATAAAATATTTTGTGGTCTCTGATTGTACTGGGTAAACAGCAAGTGTATATCCGGGTATATTCTCCACATTGTGATGTCACAGACACAGGGGAATACGGGATATATTCACTGGGGTGGACCAGCTCACCCCATCCATTGTTCATTGTCAACATGTTAATTATTTTCAAACTTGCTTTACCGACTGTCTCTCTATTAGATCCTGAATGGTTCAATGGTTGCTATGGTTACACTTTAAATGTCTTCAACTTCAGATTTGAGAGTTTAATAGAGGTGCTTTATACCTATCTTGGTAGTAGAATAAGTAACAATAAGTAGGTTTTAGTTATGAATTATGTTTTTCTTGTCAGGAAATGATATGTAGAAATATTAGAGATAAATGATATTGTTTTTTATGTGGTTCTTGGTACAATAGTGTTTTGCCTTTTCATTACTATAATTTCTTCATAATCATTTGTTATTTATCTTAGACTAATGCAGACAAATTATGAAAATATGATAAGAATTGATAGCACGTTGTGAACCGTCTCTATCAGGCCTTAAAGTAAAGGCGGGATAGAATAGGTCTTCAGCAACCAATGCTTGGTGTAAGAGGCGACTAACGGATCGGGTGGTTAGGATCGCTGACTTTGTTGATGCATGTCGTTGTATCCCAGTTGTGTAGATCAATGCTCATGATGTCAATCACTGGATTGTCTGGTCCACACTTGATTATTTACAGACCGCCGTCATATAGCTGGAATATTGCTGAGTAAGGCATTACACAACAAACAAACAAACAAACAGTGTAGATGTATGGATAAAATATGAATGAAATATCAACACTTGATTGTCTGGCATGCAATGTTGATACAGAAATACAAGTATCACTACATATAATGGTGCTTTTTCATTTTGTATTCAGAGTCAAATATTTGATCTATATACATAATGTCTGTGATAGGCATGGGTATTGTTAAATACCGGTAAGTGATACGAGATATAAAATGTCACGCTTTTCATTTCGAGCATGGCCATACCCCCAACACTACAGTGACACAATCGGGTGTGTTTGCAATAGACAGCCAGTGACATCTACCTGCTTGAAACCCTTCAACGAGCGCCTGTCAATCCATTCAAGGCATGTTTTCGTGTAGGACAAAACACGATTATGGCAGAAAATGGGTGTGATATTGTCCTTTATCCTTGCTAGAACTGTATGGGTCGGAGTATAGTGCCTTGTGTAACTAAGTGTCCTCTTTTGTAGCTGTGAGGTCAAGCATTCCTAACGGACGGTCGGACCTGCGTGTAGTTGTCATACCCCATAGAGACGAGAACCTTGGCTTCAGCATACGAGGTGGCTCTGAACACGGACTCGGGATATTCGTCAGCGAAGTCGACGACGGGTCAACTGCAGGTGAGTTGAACGTAGGAGACACAGTGACACTTCTACTATGATGTGTGTTGGTGATGACTGGTTGACTTATAGGGTGAGGGTTGACTGGTTGAAGTGAGTTGGGTTGATTGAAGACATCAATCCTGTAACATTAGTACTGTTGTTGATTGACTGTGATACCGATTACAGAGTGAGTTGGATTTTACACCGCTTTTAGCAATATTACAGCAACATCAC
Source organism: Haliotis cracherodii (assembly GCF_022045235.1). Taxonomy (NCBI): domain Eukaryota; kingdom Metazoa; phylum Mollusca; class Gastropoda; order Lepetellida; family Haliotidae; genus Haliotis; species Haliotis cracherodii. Next base: position 49,103,649 of record NW_027266343.1, read on the forward strand.
GGCTGGGGACACCAGAAATGGACTTCACACATTGTACCCATGTTGGGAAGCGATTACAGAGTCTGTTCCCTGATGCACATATTGTGTCTCTCCTCCACTAGGTGACATTGCATGAGCCTGCTTACAAACAAATACCGTATTCGACATAATAAGCGCCCTGCTCTAATAAGCGACATTTACTAATATAATGGCTAGTGAACAATGTCAATTAGCACCCCTTCTGATTGATCAATGTACGCAAGACTTATTTATTCGTGTATAATACACACTCATGTGTTATATGCACCCTTAATTATGGGCAATTAAATTCTGGAAAATATATCTGTCATATATAATACGCACATACTTTTCTTTTGTATCATTTCAGTCTGTCAGCAGAAACCACAAAATTTACAGTCTTTCAACTCTGTTTTTTTTTCTCACCAAAATCATATTCTAATAAGAGCCTCCTAATTCTAATTTTGAGAGTGCCCTGGGTGCTTATTACGTCTAATACGGAACATTATAACTGTTGCATCTAGCCCTTGTTATGTTAAGCTGTTGTTTTATGCCACTCTCAAGAATGTTGGGGGCGGTGGGGTAGCCTAGTGGTTAAAGCGTTCGCTCGTCACGCCAAAGACCCGGGTTCGATTCCCGACATGGGTACAATGTGTGAAGCCCATTTCTGGTGTCCCCCGTCGTGATATTGTGGAATATTGCTAAAAGCGGCGTAAAACCTAGTCACTCACTATTAGAATGTTGTATACGATCAGGGTACGATGACTCACAATCAACCAAGTCAATTAACTTATTTGAACCCGGAATTCCCGCGTGTTCCTTCTTGTGTATTCTTGCCAAGTCATTGATGTGGAAGAGTGAGTGATGAGTTTAGGGTAGATTGGGGAAATATCACTTTCGCATTAGTTTGGAAGTGAACACTTTTTGTTAAATTACGGCTGTGAATATGTCATCGCTGGATTTTATGGTGTGGCTTTTCAGTCGAGTACACAACATCCTGAATAGAACTGTTCAATGCTGTCATGCCTTGTTCCAACACTCACTGGTTAAAGTGCTGTGACTAAGGCTTTGGGTGACCGGGATATCACGATTTGATCTCACAGGTCATGAAGTCAGTGTGTAGGAAAATAGTTTACCTCATATAACACATCACAGCTTTGGATGTATTGAGAAAGGGGAGGGAGTTTGGTTTTATGCCACTTTGAACAGTATTTTAGTAATATCACATGAAAGTTTGATATGTGAAAAAGGGGGCACAGTTGGCCTAGTCATATAAGGCGCGTCCCTTGGGCACTCCAGAAACCTATGGGTTCGAATCCCGGTTTGCCCCAATTATGTTTGTCAGCACCATACCCGTGCTCATGGGTTTCACGAAAGTGGTAAACGTCTGAGACCTGCATCACTTCGGGCATTCCTCCCTAATTAAGCTGACACACCGTGATATAACTGGAATACTGTTAACAGCAGCAATAAAAACCCAACTCACTCACTAATATGTAAAAAGCATTTAGTGAGGTAGATATGAGAAATTTACTACTTTTTTTAACCCATGAGCAGTGGTATGGTGCTGACAGACCAAAGATCATGATTGGAGCGAATCTGGGATTTGAACTTGGAATATTGGTGTAAGCGAAACTCACACAATACCTGTAGTGAGTGTCTATGCTCCTGACTTGTGTTTAGGTGCAAGGAAACAGTGCAGATACGGTATAGTGACAAGCAGGGGATGGGGTGTCTATACACCACAGGTGAGAGGCCTCAGATATGAGGGGATCCGAGCTGTGATGGTTGCTATGCCTAGGTTTTGTGATGAGTGAAGCTATCAGTTTATGGATATAAACAACCATAGTTGATAACATTCATGGAAGCTGGTAGACTCTGGTAGGCTAAGTTGTTGAAATATTTTTTGTTGACAGAGTGATGAAACTTGTCTGCAGATAAACATCCTTTGATAAGGACATCACAAACTACATTTCATGGTTTCAAGAAAAACATAAATTTCTATGAATAAATTCATATCACATGACGATAGATTTGGGAAATATCATTTTCACATTAGTTTTGAAGTGGACTTTTTTGTTTGTTATGTTAAATTACAGCTGAAAATGTGTCATCGCTGGGATTTATTGTGAGGTTTTTCAGTCGAGTACACAACATCCTGAATAGAACTGTTCAATGCTGTCACGCCTTGTTTCAACACTCACTGGTAGAAGTACTGTGACTAAGGCTTTGGGTGACTGGGATATAAAATTTGAACTCACAGGTCATGAAGTCATTAAGTGTGTAGGGAAATTGTTTTCCAGTTAAACACGTCACAGCCTTATAGGTAGAAATAAGAATGGGGGAGGGATTTTAGTTTAATGCTGCTTTGAACAGAGTTTCAGTTTATCCCTGGTGTCAGCTTGATGTGGGTAGAAAGCCTGTAGTGATGCAGGTGTTGGACATTTACCTGTCTGGTGACATCCAGAAATACAATCAGGGCAAATCTCAGGTATTCAACCCACAATTATTGGTAAGAAGCATTTTGAAATAAAATCATGCAATACAAAAAGGTTTAATACTTTGTTCTAACTTATATATACTGTATTCTACACGATAATCTCCCAGGGCGCTCTGAAAATTAGAAATAGGGGGCTCTTATTAGAATAATATTTTGTTGAAAAAAACAGAGTTGAAAGATCATTAATTTCATGGTTTATGCTGACAGCCTGAAATGTTTATATATACGACAAATATATTTTCCCAGAATTTAATTGCCCATAATTAAGGGTTCACAGAACACATGAATGTGTATTACATACGAATAAATTTAAGTCTTGTGTACATTGATCAATAAGAAGGGGTGCAAATTGGGATTGTTCACTAGCCAATATATTAGCAAATATCGCCATGGGTGCTTATAAGAGCGGGGGCTTATTATGTCGAATACGGCGTGTCTCATCTTCACTATTCCACTGTGTTCCCCTTACTGTTTTTTAGGTTATCACATTTATTGTGAATGGATATTGTAAATATTATGGCGAAGCTATTATAACTTGTAGCAGGATCATGAGAGGTACATGGGTTTTTTCGCATCGTTAGTTAGGTTTTATACCATGAGCTCGTGATCCTGCTACAATAAATTTATGTTACCGACATGTTTTAGTGTGACATTGTAAAAGAATTAACACAAATTCAAAATATATAGAAACAGCTGTTTGATCAAGCTGAGATTAACTTGTGGTATGTCATGTGACTTCCATTGACTCAGAAAAAGCGTGTGGCTTTTTGCTTTGAAGCTGGGTATAAAGGATTTATTCTGCCTCTGAGAAATCCATGTGCAGCCTGTATTGCCTATGGCGGGGTATAAGAGATATATTCCCCCACTGAGAAATTTATTCCACCGAAGGTGGGTTAAACAGTATTTTATCAAGGTCACATGGACCAATCAGATTCATCATTCTGACATGGCGGTTTGATAATCTAAGTTAGACAACTTGTCCCCAATCCATTTCACTATTGTGATTAAAGTATGTTTAAAAGATAAACAATCAACAACTATGCTCTTTTCAGTGCCAATTCTTCACTATACTATCTGTACTGAAGGGAATGGTGTCAGCAAACACTGTATTAAAGCAAAATACTCGTGTGGAATACAGAAAACAAACAAATTACAAGGAAAGGCATATTATAGCATCAACAAAAAACAAACAAATCAACAAACAAACCAAAAGTGGTGGGACAATATACTGATGCATCGGTGGAACGCGATTTTTTACTTCTTGATACAAGTATCGATCGCAGTCGCACATTAAGTAAAAAATATCGACTCTGACCTTAAATGTTTGCTTTAATAACTGTTCCACTAAACACTAATCACTAGTACAAGTTAATAGTGAAAACATACATATTTTCATTTGTTGTGCCATACTTGACACTGCCAACTTTAAATCGTCAGTGTGCCAGGTATTTGGCCATCCTCTCTATGAAAAAGATGGCTTACGCACCACAGATAAGAGCACATGTAAGTATCATGATATATCGGATCGTGAGTAAGGTATCGTGATACGTATTGTATCGCACAGTTGATGTATCGTCCCAACCCTACTTACCAATATCTTCACTCAGCTCTTTTTTGATATTTCTATATACATATTACAATATAGTAATTCTTGTCATGAAACAACCACCTCTGTGGCCTAGTGGATAGAGTGTTTGCCCGGGGAGTGGAATGTGAGTGGTTTGATCCCAGGACGAGTCATACCAAAAGTCAATAAAAGATGGTACTTGTTGTTACCCTGCCTGGCACTCACATAAATGGGATAAAACAAGGACTGGTCAGCTCCAAGTCAGTAAAGGCTGAGTGACGTATCTTTGTTGCCATGGTATCATAAATGGGCTGGCGCTATAAAACCGGCATTCGTCGTGACTAAACTGACTTGCAAAGAAAGTTTACTTACATGTTTCATGGTAACTAAAAATGAAACAAAGAAGAAACGGTTTTGTGATGGTTATGTATTTGATATGGGTATCATAGTTGTGTTTTATACCTTAAGTTTGCGGTGTTTCGGCGATGGTTTTCAGCCTTGTAACGTTTTGGTAACATTTTTAATTTTTTAGTCAAATCCAATTTTCTAGTGTATGCTTTCCTTTGCCCAGCAGTTTGGTACAAGCAGACACATGCATGCTCACACACTCACACACTCACTCACACACTCACACTCACACACTCGCACACTCACACTCACACTCACATGCTCACACACTCACACTCACATGCTCACATGCTCAACCACATGCTCACATGCTCACATGCTCTCACACACTCACTCACACTCACACTCACTTATATGTTCACATACTCACACTCTCACACACTCACATGCTCACACACTCACACACTTGCACATTCACACTCTCACACACTCACATGCTCACACACTCACACACTCGCACATTCACACTCTCACACACTCACATGCTCACACACTCGCACATTCACACTCTCACATACTCACTCACACGCTCACACACTCACACTCACACACTCACATGTTCACAGGCTCACACACTCACACTCACATGCTCACACACTCACACACACTCACACACTCACACTCACACGCTCAGACACAATTTCATACATATCACTATATAATGTGTGTTAAACCCCCTTTCACATCAACTTATCACAATACATGCACAATACATTAATGTTATAAGCGTGGCATACAGTTATTATATCCCAACAGTGCTATATATACACATGATCTATGGCTGTATCAATGTTTCTGTAAACTCTTCCAGTACACTTTCTTACCACAAACTTCTTGAGTAACAGTTAATTTGTATCAACCATAAGTAGTTGCCATCAAATTTATAAAATGTTTAAAAAAATGTGTATAGCAACAAAACTTTATCCCTTTGCTCTACATAAATGTAAGCACCATGGTTTGTCAAGAAATAAATAAATTTCTGTAATGCGAACAAGATTTCAAAGATTGCATGCAGCAATAATATTTGCATATCAAGAAACGTTTGTTTCCAAACTTTTATAATGGGTCAGTAAGGACTTGGTTCGTAGCCATTAACATCGACCTATACAGACAAAATGCACAATGTTATTGACTTTCACGTTAACACCCTGGTTAAAAATGCTAATTGATTTCCAGCATCCCCAGGTATAGAGTCAGTAATGGATAGTGATGTAGTATTGCATTGTCAAGCCTTTGTCCCGACCTACAGCTGTTGTAAGGGATCTATAACGCAACAGGTGCGAGGAAGGCGCCACGCCTCATCACGATGCCACGATTGTCTTTTATTGATCTGATGGCTGACTGTTTCTATATTTTCCAATGGAATGTGGCATACTTTGAGTCATGTGTTGATCAAAGTATTGAAACTGTTGTTGTCCATGTTCACATCATGATGGCATAGTGGATGAACACAAATATGTTGCTAAGAATAGATCGTAGACTTAGGTGTGAAATGGTGGATTATTTTCCTTAATTCTCTGCCTGATTACACAGAAAGGTGGAGTCATTACTATTCTGGCTTATTATATTGTAGATGATTTGCAGGATTGACATATTTATGTTGATGATAAATGTTTCTGTGGAAAATTGCTTCTGAATAGATTATCTCCCTTTAAAAGCCCAACTCATACTGAATGTAGCGTTGAATGGATTGTCTCCCTCTATTCTCCAAGTCCCATTTGATTGTTGAAGTTTATTGCTATACATTTGGGTCTTTCATAAAACAAGATTGTTAATATTTCATACAGTCCCAAACCTGCATTGATACATGGAAACAGATCTAACTGTTTCAGGGCTTTTTTTAACTGCTTAAACAAATTTCAGAAAGATTTTCTAAGATACAGAAGGAAAAAACAAGCGTAAGGTCAATAAAAAATAAACACATTATAGTTGATAATATAAACAATGGGGGTGTGTAATGCATGTTGATCATCATAATTATGCGGTAAATTGTTTTCCCCCATTACATAGAAAACTACAATGTAACACAACAATATGAATATTTTATTTTTCCTTTTCCTACGTGTTGGTATCATTATCTTTCGTGTTGTTGTCCAATTTTCGATCACAAACGTTTATACTACCTAATTTCTTTTATCCGACATACTCGTTAATCCAACATAATCATATGCAACCAACAATGTCGGATTAACAGGACTTGACTGTATGTTCAAACGAGTCAAGGTTTCAAATAAGCATCGGAGGCATGGATGGTCCAGTCATCTAAGTCACTGCAGCTCGCTGTACTGAGTTATGTCCCTTGGGCACGCCAGGAACCTATGGTCGTTGGTTTGAATCCCGGTTCGCCACGATTTTGTTTCTAGGTTTGTCAGCACCATACCCGTGCTCGTGGGTTTCACTGAAGTGGTAAACATCTGAGACGTGCATCACTTAGAACTTTCCTTTCACATTAAGCTGACACGCCAAGATATAACTGGAATACTGTTAAAAGCAGCGTTAAACCCAACTCACTAACTCAAATAAGCATGAAAGTTTTTGTGTGAATGTTTTTTGCAGAATATAGGGTAGATTCAGCAATATTTTTTTATCAATTAAATGGCTTTAGTTTATATTTATATTTCTATATTAAAATGATTAAAGACATGTGAACTAAAATATACAAAGCTATAAGCTGTTCTGTTTGCTTGCTATTATCCTCGAAAGTTTACTCATTGTTACTATTGTGCATTGTTTGGTCATTCAAAACAGAGGTTATATATCCCTTCTGCAATAAATGGCACAGAGGCCAAATTGAATAGATATTGATTTGAATTAAGTATTGTGTTCTATTTTGAAAAAGCAAATCAATTCAGTTGGTGATTTAAATTTTATTTTAGAAGATGACTAGGGGGGCGGGAGACTCTGAGAAGACAAACTCCACCACGTGTTAGAAAACATTACTCATGGATGATTTGTTGTTGATTTCTGGTTGGATATAACTAGTAAAAGATATGCAAACATCAACCAGAAGACATTTTGACATAAACTTACAATAGGCGTAACGCTAATACAGTGATACCTCACTACAATGGTATCTTTGGGGTCCAAATGATTGATGAGCGTTATAGACTATCAACAGTTTAACGGAGGTGGGGTAGTAGAGGGTAGATGACCAACACAACAGAACATGCTCTGCCTACCTAACATGCTCTGCCGACGATGCACTTTCAAAGTTTGAAAGAAGATTAGAATAGTTGTTGTTTATGATTGATAGTGTAAAAAAAGATTCATCGAGTGTTATGCACTTTAAAAAAAAACACATTGTATCCCTTCAGCGAATTCAGGTGAACGGACAGGTATTGCTTTGTGTGAGTGAACCCAAGAAAGTCATAGTCAAGCATCATAAATTATTTTTGCTTCAACAACTGAGGTTTTTATCCGTGAATCATAGGATGATAATATTGATACATGCAAGGACATTTAAACCTGGTGAACTATATTCATGAAATACGATTTTTGTGCAAGGTGAGATGATAATTAGAATTATACAACAGCATCATCCAAACTTAACCCAAATATTATCAGCTACTACATTGTGATGTTGTCCATAAACAATCACTGCATTGAGTCTATCTTCGCTATTTAACGCAAGATTAACTCTCTGTCTCCAGCAATACCATACTATATAATCTTTAGTTTCAGCAGCGGTAAGCTATAGGTCGTATTGAACCACCCAGTGATCAATGACATACGTGTTTTATTGTTTGTCAAATCAAAGCCTGACTGTTAACCACATATCACAGGTGTTCTTTGGCTTATTTTGAAGTTAAACAACGACTCCAAGGTTTTGGTTGAAAATGTATAACCTAATCATATAATATAATATTAGCTGAGCTCGAGGTTTTACATTTTCAACCCAAACCTTGAGTCATCTTTTAACTAAAACATGTGACAAAGAACAGTGGTGGATCAAGAAAGTGATTTAACTAACTTATGAACAGTCTAAATGCAAGAAGTACCAGATAAAAATAAGAAAACAGGATACTTTATTGTAAAGGCAATACAGTTGTCGCATTATAATACAAATTTGGTGACAGCAGGCACGAGACATATCATGTGCAGCATGCAGACAACTGAAGTCTTTACATGTAAGATTGAACACCCTTTCATCACCTGCCCCGGTGGCTCAGTGATAAAACAGTGGGATACATCCAGAACATGATATCTGAGGCTGCAGGTTCGATTCACATCATGACATTGTCATGAAGAAATATATGTCACTTTTAACCAGTCAAAATTCAACAACAATTGAACTGTAAAACATCCTAGCAGGTCTTATAGTTTAAATGTAACACCTCTCAGCAGGTCTCGCTTGAAAGTAGTACCTCTCTCACGGTTATTGTGAGAAAGCAAGATTAACCTACAATACTATAGGCAAACGTGGCAACAGGTTAATAAAGATGATATTTGGAAACAAATGTTAATATTTAGATGTTACAAGAAATATGAATATATTGCAAGTGCAGATACAGCTTTTTTGAAAAGGTAGGATGGTGAAAATACTTGTTTGAAAAGTGTAGGAAGGTGCATTGAAATTTAAACAATGCCAGATGAATGTAAATAATTCATTTGGAAAACAAAATCAGTAAAAACATTGTTATTTTTGAAATCTTGTCACCAAATGATTCTGTTAAATGAAGTTTACACGTTAACATGATATATGAAGTTACTCAGAAGAAGTTAGGACCATCTGATTCCTTCATATTACTATAATTAATGTCATGCCATGACAGAATAACTATAGTTATAAGCAGGAATCGGGTGGTCTATCTTTTGAGTAATGTGTAGTTTGGGAGCAGTTCTTGGGGGCAGTATTCCTGGGCCCAGATGCCCTGATAACCTCTCAGATATGTAAAGGACAAAATATAGAGAGATTCCACAGACACAGTCAGTGGTGCAGAACAATGGATGAGGTTGACGTTCACAGTAAGTCAAACACAGTCAGGAGAAGATCTCTATGACAATTGCCCTACAGCTGAAATACTGCTCACAAATCCAAACGGCTAGAAATTATAAGTGGATCTACTGATCCTAAGCCTTTAATGAGCCGAAGAATAGCTTTGAGAGTATACAGCATGCATCATTAACCATCTATCTCTGTGTGTGTCAGCGTAACAGATCAGGTGAGTATCAGGTAGTATGTAATTCTACTGTACTGTTCCTGTCAGTGATGACATGGGAAGAAGTGTGGTCTAGTGAACACCATTATGTGAGGGGCACTGTCATTACCGTATCAGATCTCAACTCGGGTATTCAGCGGCGTAAAGGCAGTTGTTTGAATGCATTCTATTCTTATTAATAGTTTATGAATACATGCTTGAGGGGAGATCGGTTTTTAATCCAGGACGTTTCAGTTGGGCCTGTTTACCTCAGTCATGGATTGAACGACTTCGGTTGCATTTGTTGGTCAGCTGTCTGTCGTCAACTAGTGTTCGGGGGATAAGCCCAGGACCTCTGGGTTACAGTAAGGACCTTTTCTTCTGGAAACTGCTCTGTTGGAATGATCGTTTCAGGAACGCTATATAGTATATATATTATTAAGTAGACCATATTCTAAAACATGATTTGTTGATCTTGAAATTTTCCAAAATGTGCTAATATGCCCAGATGGTCAGGGTTTGACTGTATCATGATTCATGTGTGTTACCTGGATTCAAGCCATCAAGCCATACGAAGCAGCCCCTTTACTGAACTCTGGGATTGATCCACAAATGGCCGCTATACAATTTAAGTTGACGGCAAGGCTGTGACAAGGAACTTGGAGTCTCATCTTTAGTTCTGTGCGGAATGTTGTGGAAATATCTCACAGTACCAGTACAAAGCACAGTTTGTGAAAGTGTGGCTGTTTTGTTTAGCTTCCACTCTTGGTGGAGATCCCCCGAACAGTAAGTGTGAAACCAGGAAGACTTTCACCCACCTGCAGGCGCAGATAGAACTTCTTTAGAAAGGAGGGGCGCATTTTATGTTAACTTAAAGGTGTGTTTGGTATTCCTGTTCTTTGTTGAAAAATATCTCCCCATGTAATTTAGTAATATTGTTGTAATACATTTACACTTAGCTGATACCATTACTTATAACAGTTGTGTACATGTAGCGGCCATAAAATTTCCGAGTCCCGTGATGGGATTCGAACGACGGACCTTCTGAGCAGAGGTCGGACACCTTGTCCACATGACCAAAGAGGTTAACCCCGTCAGCAAGCTGACAAGGTAAGGATGTCATCTGTGGGATGACTCCACGCCCTGCTACATACATGTGTCAATGTTAGGTATGCTGATATGGATTGGGTCTCACACCCTCACTGAATCCACTCTGTGGTCTAGCTGATAGAGTGCCTGGAGAGTAAGGGTCGGTGGTTCAATCAGCTGTCCGCGTCATACCGAAAGAGGTTAAAAAATGGTACTTATTGTTACCATGCCTGGTGCTCAGCATTAAGAGGATAAAAGACGGACTTGTCGGGTCAGAGTCAGTATACTGTGTCTGAGTGGAATATTCAGTTAAACTGTGGTGTTGTATCTCATCGCGCTAGCTCTCTTGAACTGGCATTATTCAGGACAAGTATAAGTAGCCACACACACAGGCACACAGGTACATGGATGGGCAAGGATTATATCCTACCTTAATATTATCCCGGGGGAAGTTTTACTCTAGAGTATAGTATCCTACCTTAGTGCCACACTGGTATTGGTTCAAGTTCACCAGGGAGAATCATCCTGACTCTAGAGAATTTCATCCCTGGGATAAAAAATAGGGTAGGATAATATTCACTCTTACACATGCACATCACTATATTTGTGCAATAATCTTGAATGCGACATTATTCCCCATCACCTTGACCCACCCCTGTATCTGTCACACAAGGTACCGCTGATGCCGTTCCGTTGGATTGGGTTTATCATGTAGAGGACATGGCTGTTTCGTTTACACGTGGTTATGGAAATATTTTTGAGACAATTCAGACCCTTAGGATTTGCTTTTGTGCATGTGTAACATTAAGACACTCGGCTGGCCTTTTTCAAATCCGATTTTAGAGGAACATAATTCTGTAGATTTTCCAGGTCCAATTAATTAAATTTAACTGATTCTCATACTCTGCTCATGAATTCTGTGGGGATACACACACTACTGGTAACTGGTAGTCATACGAGTCAACGAAAACAAGAATTGGTTGACAACAAAGTGTGGCCTGGTTGATGAAGTGTCATTTGTCATGGGCACCATTCACTGTTCACCAGTGGTTTATTTGGCCAAGACAACAGTCTCATAGTTCGAACATTGCTGACTGTGGATCAAAACATAGCAGGGGCGGTCGGGTAGCCTAGTGGTTAAAGCATTTGCTCGTCTTGCCGAAGATCCAGGTTCGATTCCTGACATGGGTACAATGTGTGAAGCCCATTTCTGGTTTCCCCCGCCGTGATATTGCTGGAATATTGCTAAAAGCTGCGTAAAACCATACTCACTCACTCACTCAAAACATAGCTCACTCACTCATCTAAGTCTGCTTTACAGATGCTCAAACAAATACATCCGATACAGACCAAGACTAGATTACTGTAGTGACAGGATGAAGAAAATCTCTTGTTTCCTTTTTATTATATTCTATAACGATAATTTAAAAAGAGTTTTTTTCTGTAAAATATTTTCATTTCAGAGACTAAACTCATATACTACTCTAATCAGGAAATGGTCACTTTCAGACACTGGTTTGCTTGCTCCAAACTTAGTAATAAACACTTCTCAGGTTGACATGCACTTCATTCTTCTAGTGTGTTATTTACTCAGAGTGAGTGAGTGAGTGAGTTGGGTTTAACTCCACTTTGGACAGTATTCCAGTTATATCGTGGCTTGTCAGCATAATGTGGGAGGAAAGCCCGAAGTGATGCAGGTCTTATGACGTTCACCACTTCAGTGAAACCCATGAGCACGGGTATGGTGCTGACAAACCTAGAAACATAATCAGGGCTAAGCAGGATTCGTACCCACAATCATAGGTTTCTGTCATGCCCAAGGGACACAACTCTGTACAGCAAATTGCGACATTAGACGACTAGGCCACCCGTGCCGCCAGTAAAGGTTAGATCAGTGTTGTATATAACATGCATATTAAGTTAAATAATTTACTTTTCAGCTGCCTCTGGTTTAGAAGTTGGTGATCAGATTCTTGAGGCAAACAATATCAGCCTTGAGAACGCTGCTTGCAGCAGCGCAGTGAGGGTGTTGACCGTCACCGACCGACTCAAGCTGGTGGTGAAGCGGGTGGGAAAACTACCCGAGTGGAAGTTCGCCAGGGAGAAGGTTCTGTGGTGAGTCTTATCTATTTGTCTTCCCATCATTTTCAGTCATTGTAATGGGGTGAGTGAATGAGAGAGCTTCTTTGAACAGTTTTCATTTTGTATCAGAGTGTGTGTGCTTATAGTAAAAGGAAATTGAAGTGATAGAAGTTTAGCATGGTGGGATGCAGACTGAGGATCATTATCAGAATGAATTTAGATTCAAACCCGCAATCATTGGATCCTGGCAGAGCTAAGGGACACAACTTTGCTGAATGAAATGAAGTGTCTTTGATAGGGCCGTGTATTGGGAAAAAGATGTATTGCAATATAATGCAGTACAGGTATCTGTATTGTAATCTGTATTGCGATATATCGGGAGCCAAAGTGTTTGACATTGATTGGCACTGATTGAACAGGCAGATCCTTTTTTCTACATACTATGATAAATAAAACAGCACGGTAAGTCTCCGCCATACCAATGTACCTGTATTACTGTGAAGTCCTGGTCATTGACCACTTGGCTGCCCATGGTTCCAGAAGGGGGTGACATTGCTCCTGTGTTTTCTTGTCCCAGAAAAGAACAAGGTTTGATTCCAAGCATGGGTTCCATGTTCAGTTGGGGATGGCCCAGTAGGAAAAAGGTTTGTTTGTCACTACAAAGATCTAGGTTTGATTCCCACATACACACCACACCACACCACACCACACCACACCACACATCACACCACACATCACACACACACACACAAATCTCACACATACCCATTCATACACAAATCACACACACCCATTCACACACAACCACACACAAATCTAACACACCCATTCACACACAACCACACACAAATCACACACACACCCATTCACACACAACCACACAAATCACACATACACAAATAACACACAATTACACACAAATCACACACACCCATTCACACACAACCACACGCACGCTTTTGCAATGGGTGTTAGTGGTGTGTTGTTATATTTAAGGTGCCTCTGATGGTATTTTTAATCTTTGCAAATTATTTGTGTTTTGGGGGGCTTTTGTCAAATGGCTATGCAGCCATCAGCTGTAGCAGGTTCCTCAGCTGGTACTTATCCCAGCCCATAAAGCTGTCGATGATATTGTGTTTCTGAACATGACATTTGAACAATCAATACAAAGACACCCACTGCTGATTAGAAGTGTCTCCAAGGTTTCAACACATGCGCTGTACTGTCTCCTAATTCTTTATCAATACTAGGGCTGTCCGATTAGGAATAGTTTGACAGTAGCCCTGGTAAAATGTATCTAGATACACGTATAAAACAATGTGATCATGCATACACTGAAGTTGACTGAAGTTTTAGCTTTGTTCAAACATATATAAGTCAGAAGGAATGTGTTCATAGTCATAAAGAAATGCGAACAATAAAGACTTAAAATTATTGTGTAACCATGTAGTTATATAGTGAATTTTTGTCATGAAACAATATATCACATGACTAAGCACGGGCCCAGGTAGAGCTGTTGGTACTCGGGTCCTACACTGTACCCACCCGACCCGAGTACCCGAGTTACCCGTCCCAGCCCTAATCAATACTGAAGCCATCACATATTGATAAACCTGAACAGTATCCTTACTGTGTGTTCCTCAGTGCAGAACTGTGAAACAGTGTGCAGTAACGCTGATGTGTCATCAGCAAATGCCGCCTAAATACATGTGGTACAATGTGTGAAGCCCATTTCTGGTGTCCCCAAACATGATATTGCTGGAAAATTGGAATATTGCTTGAAGCTCGAAAGCCCTCTCAGGTCTCTCAGACTCAAATTTTGCTCTTATTAAAATGCTATATTTCAACAAAAAATAAATCACTGAGATATATGTTGATTCTGGTTGTGAGGTAGGAAGTGAGTAATTCTAGAAACACCACACTATTGTAATGATTGTTGCCCTCCTTGTCTCCCTAGACAGAACAACTATTATTATTGTACTCTCTAAAGAATCTTGCTATTTGATTGGCCGGTCCCTGAAGACCTGTACAAGGCCTGTTCGGTTGTCATGACATCACAATGTCTGACATGATGTCACACTATAATTTATTCTACTTGAGCTTTGAGTTTCCATAGACAAGAATGTCACCAGAAATATGTCTTTGACCTATGTCTTAATGATAAGTTTGTCATTTGGTTTGTGGTTTAATTCAGCTCGTAAAATCCAGCTTACCCCCTTCTGACACATACAATTCATATGTTCGGATTTTGATGGTTGTAGTGACCTTGACATTTACTAACAATTTGTGCTACTGTTCGGGCAGAATATTTTCTTGTGTATAATGCCAATTATTTTTAAAAAAATATACAGCTGTGTAGAGGGGTGTGCGCATAATGCATGCATACAATGGGTTTTGAATATTTATACCAACACAATAGACGCAACTGTGAGCTTATAACACTGGAAATAGCATGTCAAGAAATCAATTCTTAATTACACAAGTAAGACCTGTTATTACATTATCTGATTATATAAAGTGTTAATGTGATTTCAGAAAATTGCTTCATCATCCTATAAATCACCATTACCCATTTAATTTTGAAATGCTTATGTACAAACCCGACCACTATAACCACCCTGTGTTATTACACTCTGTATCCTTTTTAAATTCTTCACATATCTTTATTTAATGACTGAATGCAGGCATCACGCATACAGGAACTCTAAGGGACAGCATTTGCAGTGATAATACATGAAAAGGCTCTATGTCTCGTTTGATGTTAATTACACATTTTTATGATTGTTGTGAATTTGTACAACTGGTTACGCACTTAGGGCAGCACATGAACAGGTACAGAGTTGGAATCAACCTAGTCTGTCAACCAGACCTTAAAACAAATACCGTATTCTACGTAATAAGCGCCCCGCTCTAATAAGCACCCATGGTGATATTTGCTTATATATTTGCTTGTGAACAATCCCAATTAGCACCCCTTCCGATTGATCAATGTACACAAAACTTATTGATTTGTGTATAATACTCACTCGTTTGTTATGTGCACCCTTAATTGTGGGCAATTAAATTCTGGAAAATGTATCTGTTGTGTATGATACGTACGTACTTTTTTTTGGTATCATTTCAGGCGGTCAGCATAAACTACTGTACGAAATTTACAATTTTTCAACTTTGTTTTTGGTCTCACCAAAATTATATTCTAATAAAAGCCCACTGTTTCCAATTTTGAGACCGAATACGTCAAATACAGTATATCCAATACAGCCCATGCAAGTCTATAATGTATGGCAAGTCTAGATTACTGCAGTATCAGTATCTGAAAATGAAGAAAGTCTTTGGGCTCCTTTTTATTATATTTTATATCTATAATTCAACAACTGTTTTGTCTGTAACATATGTTCATTTCAGAGACTAGACGTTAGTCTAGAGTCAGCCTAAGACAGCATTTTAGGCAGAATTATTAAAAATATTGGTGTAAAAGTAGCCAATAGACTGGACCCAATCAAGTAAAAACACGTTAAATACCTATAGAAAACTATGTTAGTAAATACTCGATAGGCTCAAAATATGATCTGGAGCCCTGTTATACACACATCCAGTAGTCTGACTTACAGACCCTTTTTTAGTCTCACTCGACAACGGTATAAGGATCTATACCGAAACATCGCTTTTTACAGTATTAAAGAAGTTGCTATCCATAAAATTGTGTCTACCTTATCTACCTTACAGACAGTGAAACAAATATATCAAATACAGCCCATGCAAGTCTATAATGTTTGGCAAGTCTTATTACTGCAGTATCTGAAAATGAAGCGAGTCTCTGGGCTCCTTTTTTATATTTTTATTGAGATAATTTAACTGTTTTTTCTGTAAGATATGTTCATTTCAGAGACTAGATGTCAGTCTACACATCCAGCTTAAACATTACTACCACTGCAGGCAGCTATTTCATCCATCCTTTCAAGGTCATATGTAGGTCAAGATGTTCTAATGCTGTGTGTTTACTGAAATAGTATTTAATCAGTGAAAAAAAATGATCCAGATTGTTGTATCCAGGTGCAGTAAGGGGAGGAAATCAAGCAAAAAAATTCTTTAGATTTATTCTCGTGCCCCGCCTAGAAATTCTATACAAGATGTCCAGATACACTCAGAATCAGAAATCAAGGGTGCCAAAGAACAAAATATAAGGGAGTCATTCCACATCCTGAGTAGTAAGCAGTTTGACATGCAAGCTGATAACATGGAACTTGTTATCATCTGTTTATTTTCTTTAGCAATTGGAGGGTTCTTAAACTGATAAGTCAAGAAAAAATCTATGGAAGTCTCACTTAACAGCATCAGATATGTCAGAGTTTGGCTGAGCTTCAGCCTTATCTGAAGTGCTGCCCAATTGGTCCAGTCGTGACCCAGCCTAAGACCCTCTGGGAGATATCTCCTATATACACCAGGTAGAACTAGGTGTCAAGCAGCTCTCATCTCTCAACTCAGTAATTGCAGCTTTTGGATTTAATTGTTAGTTTGAGAGAAGGTAGTACATTTCTCAAAGTGTCTCTGTTTCAGTGTTGTTTTAGAATATATTTTGTCATAACCTGATCCAGTGGTGTGTTTGAGGTGACTTTATCGTTTTATAGGCATACTAAACATTTATACATTTGGAAGTTTAATTTATAATAAATGTTCTAATTGGGATGACAAATGTCATAATGCAGGAATGTTTGTGAAAGACATTAATATTTTTTTAAATCATGCTAGGAAAAAAAATATACTAATATTTCTGAGTAACCCATTATAAGATGATGATTGATGTGGAATCAACAAGCCAATCACAGCCAATAACTTTTATTAAAATATTTTACTGAATGATATTTGATATCTACAGTTTTCTCAGAGGGATACAGTCACTGGTAAGCATACTGTGCCTTTCTCATTGCATTGGTTTGGGGGGTGGTCATGGACAATTGACACAGTGTAAGATCGGAGTTGGTAATATTTTTATTGTATTAAGGAGTGGCTGGGGGAGGAGGGGGGCACGTCAGCATGGAGACAGATATTCCAACCTTATTTCAGAGATATGAGTGAAACAGCTAGAAACAGAAAGTTGTTTTCATGCCATGTTTTGATGCATGTCATTTGGAATACCGTATTCGACGTAAGAAGCGCCCAGGGCGCTCTCAAAATTAGAAATGGGAGGCTCTTATTAGAATATTATTTTGGTGGAAAAAGATCAATTTTGTGGTTTATACTGACGGCCTAAACTGTTTATATACGACAGATATATTTTCCAGAATATAATTGCCCATAATTAAGGGTACATATAACACAAGAGTGTGTTTTATACACGAATAAATAAGTCTTGTGTACATTGATCAATCGGAAGGGGTGCTCATTGGAATTGTTGACTTGCCAATATATTAGCAAATATCACCGTGGGCGCTTATTAGAGCGGGGCGCTTATTACGTCGAATACAGTAGTTGATAATGTAGAAACTATCTGCTGTTATCAGTTACCTCCCCTGGGACAAGGTTATGTCAAACATCTGTCTATCACACAGTCATGACATTTTCAGTGCTGGTAACATGTATATTCTTTTATTCCACACCTCACTGAGGCAATCTGGATAGTGTCTAGCTGTTATCTACCGGCACATGCCTGGTGATAGTGGGATGTTGATAAGTTGTAACAGGGGTACAGTGTCTAGTACAGGCACATGCTTCTATGTCTCATCTAGAAAGTCCATCTGATTCACTTTCTGTGTTGACTTCATGATTTGTTTTTATCCCCCTGGCACATAATGCAGGGAGATATAGTCATCGCCTCGTCTGTCCAAAATTAGTTCGTTTCCGAAGACCATTCAATTCTTTTCAACAAAAATTGGCAGATATATCAAGGAGATCCTGAAATGTTGCCTTTTGCTTTTTACAGATTTTTGTCATTTTACTTTTCTTGATTTCCATGAAAACAATCTGGACTTAGTCTCATAAAGGTGTGGGCTACGTTTCCAGAACACAACTAAAAAAGTGTTCAATATCTTTCAACAAAACTTGGCAATTATATCAAATCGATCCTGAAATGGTGCCTTTTGCTATTTACAGATATTTTGCATTTTCATTTAGGGGTGGTGGAATTCATTTCCTGAACACAACTTGAAAACCGTGAAAAGCTTTTCATCCAAACCTGGTACATGTATTAACCTAGGGCTGAAGTTGTGCCTTTTGCTATTTAGGAATTTGTCAAAATTTGATTTTCCCCTGTTTCCATGGAAACAAGTTAGAGAAAGTTGGCTGAAATGGAGGTAGGTATCATTTCCGGACCAGAACCCCAAATAACATACTACATTTTTCATCCAAGCTTTGTACATGTATTAATCAGGGGTTGAAGTTGTGCCTTTTGCTATTTAGGAATTTAAAGACAATTAAGATTCTGCTTTAGAATCTGTATATGCTTGGAGGAGACGGGAGTGCTCATACATCACTAACCACCTCCACAGTCTAGTAGATTGGTGGTTTAATCATCTGGCTCCGTCATACCAAAGACATTAGAAGATGGTACTTTACTTATCGCTACCCTGTCTGGGACTCAGCATTAAGGATAAAACAGGGACTGGTTGGCTCAGAGTCAGTATGCTGTGTCTGGGTAGGGTATCCATGTTAAACTGCGGCATGGTGTCTCTGTGGGTGCAGAAGTAGGACTATAAAAGAGACGTTAGTCCAGACTAGTTCAAGCAGACAAACAGTCACACACAGACATACACACATATACACACATATGGACACACACACACACACACACACACACACACACACACACACACACACACACACACACACACACACACACACACACACACACACACACACACACTACCACCACCACCACCACACACATACACACATTGCTATATAAGTGCTATAATCTTGAACGGGACATTAAACCACGTTTCACCTCCCATACATCACAACTATTGCTCCTTAATGATGATAAGGGCGAAGCAAGATGGGAACTATGGCCTATTTCTCGAAGCATCAGAAATACCCTTGCAGGAAAGTTAGAGTATTGATATCTTTCAAGGATTGGATGTAACATCTCACATAATTAAGGCAATATTAGATTTATATCTTGATCCCTGCCGGTCTCACTACCAAATAGCTCGCCTCACATCATTGTTTGGAAATCAAGCACCAACAGAGGAAGAAATTGCAATGTGTCTTGCCTTCTTTCTCCCCTAATAATTAGTGCACTTTGGCACTGATGATGTTGAAGAATGTGATGTATAATACTTCTGTTCCTGGAGATGATGGTCCGAGACAGGTGCCCTCCACAATGAATCTCTCCTACACAGCAGCAGCAGCATCAGCAGCAGCAGAGCAGGTTTTCATACCTTATCTTTCCCCATGCAGTTTCTTCAGCTGCCAGCAGCCTTTAAATAGACATGCAATTACACATAATTTGTACACAGTTCTTAGGATATGGATAAGGTTTTTGGATGTTTCCTGTATCTGGAGGAAGGTACCGTCATGACCTGACTGTTGGACCTGATTACCCAAGAGCATTTCTTTTAATCTCACAAATAGTCTACATACATAATCATAGCTAAAGCACATTTTTCCACTCAAAACCTTCATGATTTTTGCAGATATGTTGGAAACATTCTCCCCTGAGGGGGCCGGTTAGAGAGGGGGCAGGGTGAGGGGATGGTTAGAGAGGGGGCAGGGTGAGGGGATGGTTAGAGAGGGGGCAGGGTGAGGGGATGCTTAGAGAGGGGTTCAGGGTGAGGGGATGGTTAGAGAGGGGGCAGGGTGAGGGGGCCGGTTAGAGAGGGGGCTGGGTGAGGGGATGGTTAGAGAGGGGACAGGGTGAGGGGGACGTTAGAGAGGGGGCAGGGTGAGGGGATGGTTAGAGAGGGGGCAGGGTGAGGGGATGGTTAGAGAGGGGGCAGGGTGAGGGGGCTGGTTAGAGAGGGGGCAGGGTGAGGGGATGCTTAGAGAGGGGGCAGGGTGAGGGGATGGTTAGAGAGGGGTCAGGGTGAGGGGGCCGGTTAGAGAGGGGGCTGGGTGAGGGGATGTTAGAGAGGGGACAGGGTGAGGGGGACGTTAGAGAGGGGGCAGGGTGAGGGGATGGTTAGAGAGGGGGCAGGGTGAAGGGATGGGTAGAGAGGGGACAGGGTGAGGGGATGGTTGAGAGGGGGCAGGGTGAGGGGATGGTTAGAGAGGGGGCAGGGTGAGGGGAACGGTTAGAGAGGGGACAGGGTGCGGGGGCAGGTTAGAGAGGGGGCAGGGTGAGGGGGACGGTTAGAGAGGGGACAGGGTGAGGGGATGGTTAGAGAGGGAGCAGGGTGAGGGGATGGTTAGAAGGGGTAGGGTGAGGGGATGGTTAGAGAGGGGGCAGAGTGAGGGGATGGTTAGAGAGGGGGCAGGGTGAGGGGGCTGGTTAGAGAGGGGGCAGGGTGAGGGGATGCTTAGAGAGGGGGCAGGGCGAGGGGATGGTTAGAGAGGGGGCAGGGTGAGGGGCCGGTTAGAGAGGGGGCTGGGTGAGGGGATGGTTAGAGAGGGGACAGGGTGAGGGGGACGTTAGAGAGGGGGCAGGGTGATGGGATGGTTAGAGAGGGGGCAGGGTGAAGGGATGGGTAGAGA
This sequence comes from Haliotis cracherodii, assembly GCF_022045235.1. NCBI lineage: Eukaryota > Metazoa > Mollusca > Gastropoda > Lepetellida > Haliotidae > Haliotis > Haliotis cracherodii. The sequence continues at coordinate 49,125,058 of NW_027266343.1, forward strand.
GGGACAGGGTGAGGGGATGGTTAGAGAGGGGGCAGGGTGAGGGGATGGTTGAGAGGGGGCAGGGTGAGGGGATGGTTAGAGAGGGGGCAGGGTGAGGGGATGGTTAAAGAGGGGGCAGGGTGAGGGGAACGGTTAGAGAGGGGACAGGGTGAGGGGGCAGGTTAGAGAGGGGGCAGGGTGAGGGGGACGGTTAGAGAGGGGACAGGGTGAGGGAGATGGTTAGAGTGGGGGCAGGGTGAGGGGATGGTTAGAGAGGGGGTAGGGGGAGAGGATTGTTAGAGAGGGGGCAAGGTGAGGGGATGTTTAGAGAGGGGGCAGGGTGAGGGGATGGTTGAGAGGGGGCAGGGTGAGGGGATGGTTAGAGAGGGGGCAGGGTGAGGGGAACGGTTAGAGAGGGGACAGGGTGCGGGGGCAGGTTAGAGAGGGGGCAGGGTGAGGGGGACGGTTAGAGAGGGGACAGGGTGAGGGGATGGTTAGAGAGGGAGCAGGGTGAGGGGATGGTTAGAAGGGGTAGGGTGAGGGGATGGTTAGAGAGGGGGCAGAGTGAGGGGATGGTTAGAGAGGGGGCAGGGTGAGGGGGCTGGTTAGAGAGGGGGCAGGGTGAGGGGATGCTTAGAGAGGGGGCAGGGCGAGGGGATGGTTAGAGAGGGGGCAGGGTGAGGGGCCGGTTAGAGAGGGGTCTGGGTGAGGGGATGGTTAGAGAGGGGACAGGGTGAGGGGGACGTTAGAGAGGGGGCAGGGTGATGGGATGGTTAGAGAGGGGGCAGGGTGAAGGGATGGGTAGAGAGGGGACAGGGTGAGGGGATGGTTAGAGAGGGGGCAGGGTGAGGGGATGGTTGAGAGGGGGCAGGGTGAGGGGATGGTTAGAGAGGGGGCAGGGTGAGGGGATGGTTAAAGAGGGGGCAGGGTGAGGGGAACGGTTAGAGAGGGGACAGGGTGAGGGGGCAGGTTAGAGAGGGGGCAGGGTGAGGGGGACGGTTAGAGAGGGGACAGGGTGAGGGAGATGGTTAGAGTGGGGGCAGGGTGAGGGGATGGTTAGAGAGGGGGTAGGGGGAGAGGATTGTTAGAGAGGGGGCAAGGTGAGGGGATGTTTAGAGAGGGGGCAGGGTGAGGGGATGGTTAGAGGGGGCAAGGTGAGGGGATGTTAGAGAGGGGGTAGGGGGAGGGGATTGTTAGAGAGGGGGCAGGGTGAGGGGATGGTTAGAGGGGGCAGGGTGAGGGGATGGTTAGAGAGGGGGCAGAGTGAGGGGATGGTTAGAGAGGGAGCAGGGTGAGGGGATGGTTAGAAGGGGTAGGGTGAGGGGATGGTTAGAGAGGGGGCAGGGTGAGGGGATGTTAGAGAGGGAGCAGGGTGAGGGGATGGTTAGAAGGGGTAGGGTGAGGGGATGGTTAGAGAGGGGGCAGAGTGAGGGGATGGTTAGAGAGGGGGCAGGGTGAGGGGATGGTTAGAGAGGGGACAGGGTGAGGGAGACGTTAGAGAGGGGGCAGGGTGAGGGGATGGTTAGAGAGGGGGTAGGGGGAGAGGATTGTTAGAGAGGGGGCAAGGTGAGGGGGACAGTTAGAGAGGGGGCTGGGGGAGGGGGACCAGGGAGTGAATTATTCTGGAAAAGTACATTGCTGACAGGTTTGGCTCCAGCACTATCAGATGTTGTCTACAGCTCTCCTCCAGTGCCAAGGGCAATGTGGTTCAAGGATAAAGCCCAAAATAATATTTCCTTGTTTTGAGTTTGAGTCATGTTACGTAATAACATGTAGTGTTTGTACATTAACATTCCTGAAATACAAGCTGTGTATAGTATAGGGATATGGTGTGAAAAGTCTCGTAACACCAAGATTGAGAAATACATTTGTGAATGCATCAATAATGATTTATGTTGCTTTGGCTGCTGCTGACAGTGATTGCAAGTATTATTATATAATGTGAAGGTAACTTCCTTATTCATTCACCTTGAAGTGGTCATGTATCATTCGTCAGAAACACATGATGACTCAAGTCATGTTTTTTACTATTTACTGTAGTGGCTTGAGTTACTTAAAATAGAATGGGAATTACCCAAATTTCCCCAAACCTTAGCCAATCAAATGTCTCCATTGAATGAAACCTTCTTATGTTATTATATCTATTCAAACATGGTTTGATATGTTGAATCTGCCTTGTCTACTAATTATTTAATACAACAATTCGCCCTCGGTCAACTTTGCCTCTTTCGGGTTCATTAAAACAGTTATTGACCTCATAAAAAGTGTGTAATGGCATGTTACAAAAAAACATTACAATAATTAAATATGTCATTAAGTAATAAGAAGGGTGTTTTTGTTCCCCGGGTATGTAATACGGGGGGTAGGAGGGATATAGTAATCAGCTTGTCTGTCCATTTGTGCATCTGTCCGTCTGTAATCATTTTTTGTCCAGACCAAATCTCTAAAACTAATAGGCATTCTGTCATGAAACTTTACACACTCTCTGACCAGTTTGTCAACCTGTGCCTTTTGTTATTCAGGGTTTTTTAGGATTTTAATTCATTTCCTGTTTCCAAGGCAACAAGTTTGACTTAGACTTTGACTCTGTTCATATTGGTGTGAACGTTCAGACCAAATCTCTAAAACTAATTGGTATGCTTTCATGAAACTTTGCACATACAATGACCAGTTTGTCAACTTGTGCCTTTTGTCTTTTAAGGTTTTTTAAATTTTTATTCTTTCTGATTCCATAGCAACAAGGAATACTCTAATCAAGTTGGACAGATCACTTTTGTAGGACTGTAATAGTCAGATGGTTTGTTCTTTCAAATTTCTGGAGACTGGGGAGATTTGTATTTTTCGGATGATTCTCGTCTAAGATAAGTAATTCTTGAACCAAGTAATGCTCTTATCACATCATGGAGCTGTGGATAGTGGGAAAAACTGCAGTGCATTCTGGGACTGTTGTCTAGGTCATCTCACCAATTACAGCTTGCAGAACACAAGTCCACATTAATTGGGTGACTCCGTCAAAAGGGGAATTTGTTTGGCGCCAATCTGACAAGCTCTCCACCTTCACAGCTTCCCATGTCAAAGAAGTTTAATTAGATTAATATTTACTCTGAGAGCCTCTTTCTGGGCTTGTGATGTGTGCACTCCATCATCACACACCTGTCTGTGGATGGAGCTTCAATTAATGTCCATGTCCACGACAAGATCAAGGGAATCTGGCAACATTTGTGTCAACTAATTACCAGACATAAAAGGGAATATATTCTCATGTTTAGATAGTGAGTGATTGTGTTTATGCCACTTTCAGCAATAATCCAGCAATATCACAGAAAGGGGCTTCACACATTGTACTCATGTGGGGATTCGAACCCAGGTCTTTGGCGTGACAGGTAAACGCTTTAACCACTAGACTACCCCATCATGGTATATAAAAGGAAGGGAAACATACATTGGTCTTATTAGCTGTCTCTAAACATAGAGGGGCGGTTGGGTAGCCTAGTGGTTAAAGCGTTCACTCATCAAGCCGAAGACCCAGGTTCGATTCCCGACATGGTTACCATGTGTGAAGCCCATTTCTGGTGTCCATCGCCATGATATTGCTGGAATATTGCTAAAAGCGGCATAAACCCATACTCACTCACTCACTCTAAACATAGAACGGTACAGCACATTGAGATATTTTAACCACCATTATAGGATGTCATTCTCATATTAGGTAAAGTTATGGATGTAATCAACAAAGATGGCAGAGATATTTGTAACATATTACATTGTTTGACCAGAAATATTGTCACTTTCACAAGAGGTCTATCCAAGATTTGAAGAAAAGGGGTGCACGCTGCCAAGTCAAAGTAAACAAAAAGACACACAAGCCACATATAGATGGAGTACCATGTTGACACTAGACTTGCATCATTATAGTCTCTGAAGCAATAATTATGAGTTTAAATCATAAGTTTTAGATGAGGTATATAATAAGAACAAGTTGTCCCCATAAGAGACAGGAGTCCTTGTACTGTCCACAGATCTAGACTTGCCTATTTGGAGGATAGAATTACTACCCATTCCTGGACTTTTCGTTCAGTACAGACATGGAGCAAGGCTAGGTTGACACATACAGTGTCTGAAATATAAGGGTGAGCATGCACCATGCTTCTTATATGCACCTAAACTGTTTTGAGTCTCCATTAGTTGTTATGAGTCAACGAAACTGAAATAAGTTTTAACTAAATTTAGCATCGCATGCCAATCCCTGCTACAGGTGTATTGAGTGGGCAGATTCAAGTTTACATTCCTATATACGTCCCAGACCTACTACTAAGCACCTGGGGAACCTGTTACTATATAACATGGTTTGACATGTGAAGATAGTTTCTAAGTGTTTGTGACTTAATTTAGTGATGCTGTTAGGCTGGAACACCTCAGCTGATATACCTTCATGGTATGACGAACTGGAAATAGTTGCCCACTTCTCAACAGTACTCAAACCAAAGGAGACTCTCTGACAACTAATTATAATGATGTGATTTCTTGATGGACAGTGTTTGCCTAATGACTGTCTTTAACACAGCCTGTCTCCCTGACCCTAGAGAATAAATAAAAAAACTGAATCCAATGCAAGTCTAGATTGCCTCATCTCTAGAAATTAAGTTTTGTTGTATTTTTAATGTTGTAGAAACATATATTTTTAAATAAGATACGATAACTTTATTTCTTGTACTAAACATTAGTCTATCTTTAACAGTGAGGATGCTTCTATTGTATGAACAATGTATGAGTTATGTGTAAATATTTGTACTGAGGTTATTCTAATGTTACATAACACATGGATCAGTGTATTTCCGGGGGAGGGTAACTGTTCTGTGTAGAGCGTTATGACTCACTCCGTATTCCCCATCTGCAGTGTATTAAACACTTGGACCAATGTTCCGTAACAGGCACTGCACCATTAAACTCAACTGATGTAGTAATCATTTCATACCACTGTTCTGTTGGTTCATACACTCACGCTCCACACGAGAAACTTTTTCTTGCCAGCTCGGCAGTTTTAATGAGAGAAGCAGGTTACCCCTCTCCTCTGCCACAGTTGTTACCTCATTGCCATGGCAATCGTTTCTGGAATGTGATTTGAAATCATGTGGTAAAATTTTCCTGCGAGCAGTTGATGGCACAGACTCTGACAATTTTGGACACCTTGCCAAGGCTTAACAGTTTTCTATGGAGGAGTCGGGTTTCCTCCCAGACCTGCTACCTCCAAACAAGGCCTAAAGAGAAGGTGTTTGCTTTATTCATTATGTCGCCACAGTGGCAGATGCCGGTAAAACTGGGAAAGGTTTCAACAAGTATTCTATCACCTCCTTGCATAATTTTGTATTGCATCCTATTCTCTGTGACGGCGTTGGGGTAGCCCAGTGGTTGAAGCTTTCGCTCCTCATGCCGAAGACCTTGGTTCTATTCTCCACATGGGTACAATGTGTGAAGCCCTTTTCTGGTTTCTCCCCGCATGATATGACGGGAATATTGCCAAAAGTGTCGTAAAAACACACTGACTATTCTCCCTGCTATAATCTGTCTCCTAGACCCTTGAGAATAAATTAAAAAAGGAGTCCAACTCAAGTCTAGAATGACTTGGCAAATCCAGAATGCCTCTGCTCTAGGTGAGGATTGTTCAGGACTCCATATGGATTTTTTTTAAATTTGCAAATATATTTTTTAAATAAGATATCTTTATTACTGGGACTAAATGTCAGTCTATCCCTGCTACAGGACAGAAGATTCGCGGCCCTGATTGTCTGTCTGATAAGTCCTACAGGACATTGGTGAGGGGGTATGGTGGGTGGAATGGCTGGAATGGGGTGCTTCAACAGAGACTTTGGCTGGGCCTGTGGAATAATGTGACTTGTTTCTTGCCTGGGTTCTATCTTTGGTATGGTGAAGAAGCTTAGTGAGGTATATGTGTGACAGACAGTGACCTGTACAGAGAATATAATGTGGAGAAGAGTTGGTGTCGCTTGGACCAGAGTGGGTTATGCACTTGAGGTCGTTTGGAATAGATCAGGGTGAGGAGTTGGTACCATTTGAACTTGAACCAGAGCAGGGTGAGGAGTTGGTACCACTTGAACTAGAACGGGGTGAAGAGTTGGTACCACTTGAACTAGAACAGGGTGAGGAGTTGGTACCACTTGAACTGGAACAGGGTGAGGAGTTGGTACCACTTGAACTGGAACAGGGTGAGGAGTTGGTACCACTTGAACTGGAACAGGGTGAGGAGTTGGTACCACTTGAACTAGAGCAGGGTGAGGAGTTAGTACCACTTGAACTAGAACGGGGTGAGAAGTTGGTACGACTTGACCTAGAACAGGGTGAGGAGTTGGTACCACTTGAACTAGAACGGGGTGAGGAGTTGAAACCACTTGAACTAGAACGGGGTGAGGAGTTGGTGCCACTTGAACTAGAACGGGGTGAGGAGTTGGTACCACTTAAACAATGGGATGAGGAGTTGGTACCACTTGAATTGGAACGGGGTGAGGAGTTGGTACCACTTGAACTAGAACGGGGTGAGGAGTTGGTACCATTTGAACTAGAACGGGGTGAGGAGTTGGTACCATTTGAACTAAAACAGGGTGAGGAGTTGGTACCACTTTAACTAGAATGGGGTGAGGAGTTGGTACCATTTGAACTAGAACGGGGTGAGGAGTTGGTACCACTTGAACTAGAATGGGGTGAGGAGTTGGTACCACTTGAACTAGAACGGAGTGAGGAGTTGGTCTCGCTGTTCAGGGGGAGGAGGTTCTTGCTGTTCAGGGGAGGAGGGTCTCGCTGTTCAGGAGAGGAGGGTCTCGCTGTACAGGGGGAGGAGGGTGTCGCTGCATAGTATGACAGTGAGAAGGGGAATGTTGGCTCTGTGTTTGTTTAGGTGTACCTGTCTCTTTTTGTGCCTTGTGACTGATTGATGCGATACGTATATATATACAAACAAATGATGCTGTGTTATTTGAGAGTTGTTCTTTCTTTTCTTATAAGATGAGAATTCTAGTGTGTCAAATTTTCTGTGGAATAATGTGACTTGTTTCTTGCCTGGGTTCTATCTTTGGTATGGTGAAGAAGCTTAGTGAGGTATATGTGTGACAGACAGTGACCTGTACAGAGAATATAATGTGGAGAAGAGTTGGTGTCGCTTGGACCAGAGTGGGTTATGCACTTGAGGTCGTTTGGAATAGATCAGGGTGAGGAGTTGGTACCATTTGAACTTGAACCAGAGCAGGGTGAGGAGTTGGTACCACTTGAACTAGAACGGGGTGAAGAGTTGGTACCACTTGAACTAGAACAGGGTGAGGAGTTGGTACCACTTGAACTGGAACAGGGTGAGGAGTTGGTACCACTTGAACTGGAACAGGGTGAGGAGTTGGTACCACTTGAACTGGAACAGGGTGAGGAGTTGGTACCACTTGAACTAGAGCAGGGTGAGGAGTTAGTACCACTTGAACTAGAACGGGGTGAGAAGTTGGTACGACTTGACCTAGAACAGGGTGAGGAGTTGGTACCACTTGAACTAGAACGGGGTGAGGAGTTGAAACCACTTGAACTAGAACGGGGTGAGGAGTTGGTGCCACTTGAACTAGAACGGGGTGAGGAGTTGGTACCACTTAAACAATGGGATGAGGAGTTGGTACCACTTGAATTGGAACGGGGTGAGGAGTTGGTACCACTTGAACTAGAACGGGGTGAGGAGTTGGTACCATTTGAACTAGAACGGGGTGAGGAGTTGGTACCATTTGAACTAAAACAGGGTGAGGAGTTGGTACCACTTTAACTAGAATGGGGTGAGGAGTTGGTACCATTTGAACTAGAACGGGGTGAGGAGTTGGTACCACTTGAACTAGAATGGGGTGAGGAGTTGGTACCACTTGAACTAGAACGGAGTGAGGAGTTGGTCTCGCTGTTCAGGGGGAGGAGGTTCTTGCTGTTCAGGGGAGGAGGGTCTCGCTGTTCAGGAGAGGAGGGTCTCGCTGTACAGGGGGAGGAGGGTGTCGCTGCATAGTATGACAGTGAGAAGGGGAATGTTGGCTCTGTGTTTGTTTAGGTGTACCTGTCTCTTTTTGTGCCTTGTGACTGATTGATGCGATACGTATATATATACAAACAAATGATGCTGTGTTATTTGAGAGTTGTTCTTTCTTTTCTTATAAGATGAGAATTCTAGTGTGTCAAATTTTCTGCTTAGTGATCTGTAAGCAGTCTGGACCGAAATAGAAAACAGTAATTTAAGAACTGTATTCAAATAATAAAACACAACACAAAAATACCTATACGCTACTGTAAGCGTTACTTTTTCAAGTGTTTATCTCACATCAAAAAGGGTAAAATAATACTTATATATGTAATTGGAAATATAACTCGCACAAGAGAGTGGATGTTATTTCAAAGGTTTTTAAAAAAAGTATTTTTCAATAAATTCAGAAAAGTAATATCAACAGAATCAATCGTTTCAACTCTCTACGACTGCAAAGTTTGTTGAATTAAAAGCTGAACATACGCTCTCCAAAACATTGCTGGTGTGGAATGTCACCATGTTGTTATTTAGGACATGAAAGTCTCAGATATTCTCAGAGTTGGCCTTCACAGAAAATGGCAATGAAAAGTACATTGATGAACACAGTTAAAACTTAAAAACTCTGTCAACAATAACATCATTTTAGCATAAGCTGATTAATAATGTGTACATAGTCCTTTGAACTTCATCATCAAACTGGTTAGACTAACATACTCGTATAGTCTATGAAATCTTTTATTACACAATACAATTCTCTCCTCTATAATTAAGCAGATAATTTTCTTGATGCTGATTTTATAGAACTGGCTAGTTTTGCTTTTGTATATATATCTAGATTGGTTTTGTTTTCACAAAATAAATATATTCCACAGTCATTGTGCCGGCCTACTACCTGTAATGTTACTCATCCACGCTGTATTACAGAGTGGGGGCGGCCGGGTAGCCTAGTGGTTAAAGCGTTCGCTCGTCATGCCAAAGACCCGGGTTCGATTCCCGACATGGGTACAATGTGTGAAGCCCATTTCTGGTGTCCCCCGCCGTGATATTGCTGGAATATTGCTAAAAGCGGCATACAATCATACTCACTCACTGTATTACAGAGTGAACTTATTGACTGAACTTAGATATCTATGTGCATTTGGTTATTAATATAACTGAATGGACTTTCTATCTGTTTCCTGAATGTACAAACTCGAATTCCAACAACAGTTAATTATTGTACATTTACTGCATTGTCTAGATCAGTTGTCTGCCCGATAATATGTATATTAGGGCCTCAGTGATACTGAAATATGTACAGTGGGTTCAGGGGAAATAAAATTGTATATTGCATGTGGAGTATAAGCAGTAGCAACAGAGTAGTGGTTAATAACAATATTTATACTCACAATAATTTAAATCGGGGTCAGGGGATTTTATTTTTACATTGTACAGTAAACCACATTTGAAACGAACACTCTTATTATGAACTGAAAGATATATCATATATGCTGTATGTATTATTATAAAAAAACAATGGTTATAACAAATTAAAATAAGGGGTCCCTTGTTATAACCATAGTTTACTGTATTCTCTTTTAGCACACTGTTACAGACACCTGTGTACATTTGTTCCCAATAGCTGTGGTTTAACGAAAGCGGATGATGATTGTGTGGTGGAAATGACGGGTAACATGATGTGAGGTGAGATGTGTAGTGGTGATGATGTGACGTGAGATGTGTAGTGGTGATGATGTTCTGGAGATGTGACGTGAGATGTGTAGTGGTGATGATGTGACGTGAGATGTGTAGTGGTGATGGTGTGACGTGAGATGTGTAGTGGTGATGATGTGACGTGAGATTTGACGTGAGATGTGTAGTGGTGATGATGTGACGTGAGATGTGTAGTGATGATGATGTGACGTGAGATTTGACGTGAGATATGTAGTGGTGATGATGTGACGTGAGATGTGTAGTGATGATGATGTGACGTGAGATTTGATGTGAGATGTGTAGTGGTGATGATGTGACGTGAGATGTGTAGTGGTGAGGCAAGCTGGGATCAAAATGTAATAAGCATTTTTTTACAACCTATTTGTCATGTTACAGTTATATGTTGCTCATGCTATCAACCACTGGGTTAGTCTGGCCTGTAATCAATTACGTACAGACCACCATGATAAAGCTGGCATATTCCTGACTAGGATTAAACCACAAACAGAACAAACAATTTAATTTGTAGACTGTAGTTATGTGAATGACTGAATATTGTTTTACGCCACATCAGCAAATTTCCAGCTATTCGCTGCGAGGTAGTAATGTAGACTAGAAGACCTGGAGATAACAGATTTCTGCAATCTTTGAGGAATGAGTGCAGGTCTAGCATTCCTTCAGAATTCACCTACAGCTTTACTCATCAAGTTAATAGTTGCCAAACACGTAATTGCCAATCTTGCCTGGAAGAATAATTTCAATGAAAGACTGACTAACTTATATGTTCTGTGATGCCAGTTGTAGGGTTTGCACCTGATGCAATGTCAAATATTTGAATGATCATAATCAAGAGAACTGACAACTGAACTCACATTTAATAGCAACTTGAACGCTAGAAAACTAACAAGCTGACTTAGGCGAAAATCAGTTCCTTCTTATGTCAGGAGCATTATGGGTAGATTTATTTTGGTGATTCAGGGGAGTGAGTGAGTATGATTTTATGCCGCTTTCAGCAGTATTCCAGCAATATCACTGCGGGGGACACTAGAAATGGCCTTCACACATTGGACCCATGTCGGGAATCGAACCTGGATCTTTGGTGTGACGAGCGAACGCTTTGACCACTAGGCTACCCAACAACCCGGTTCAGGGAGTAAGTGTGAAGGGTTTTCTGCTATAGTCAGCGATATTAGAGTGAATCATCTTCCCATGTACAGAAATATTACAGGTGTATTCAATTGTCCTGTAGCCAGCACTATTACAGATACATGGCAGTCTGTTGCAAGCAATATTTCTGGTGAGGTGAGGTGAAATGGGGTTTGCCACAGTTTAACATGAATATCCTACTCAGACACAGTATACTGAATCCGAGCCGACCAGTCCTTGTTTTAGCCCCTTAATGCTGAGCGCCAGACAGGGTAACAACAAGTACCATCTTTTAACGTCTCTTGGTATGACATGGCCGGGATCAAACCCCGGACCTTCCGCTCTCCAGGCAGACGCTCTACAACTAGACCATGGAGGCGATCTCAATATTACTGATAATCATGGCAGTCTGCAGTGAGCAGTATTACAAAAGGCTGATCTTTTTCACAGGCAGTTTCAAAGGTTATGCTGTTAATGAAAAGATTTACACATAAAACTGATAGTTGTTTATCCATTATGATATGCAGGTAAATAATTTGTCATCTAGTTGATAAAATTCTGGCGGTAATTCAAAAAAGGCACTTCATGTTTTTCAACAGCCTCTCTGAAAACACCTCCTCCTCATTGTTTACAACACAGTGTCTTCAGTGTATAATGTGTTATTCAATGTGTGAAGACATGTTCATTATTACCTGGAAGGGGAGATAACTGGAGACTGACATGCGATAAGCCTTCATCATTGCCTGCAGCTTGCGATTAAAACACATGCTTAAAATACACCCTGGTAGTGTCTACATGCCTTGTCTCACCTGGCTGTGGGGCAGTCAGCTGTAAACACATCCTATCTACCATGTCATCCTCATATACCTGCAGGAACTAAAGGATTAGTGGTGATGAAAGTTAAGAGCTGATTATGTTAGGTCTTTACACCTTTTTATTCCAAAGGGGCAGTGGTGTAACCTCGTGGTTAAAGCATTTGCTTGTCACACCGAAAAAACCCACATGTTACAATGTGTGAACCCATTTCTGGTGTTCCCCGCTGCGATATTGCTGTAATATTGCTAAAAGTGGCATAAAAACAAAATCACTTATATTCCCGACGATGTGTTTTAATTGCTTTTGAAACTTTAATTCATTTCATTTTTGTGTTTTGAGAATAATGCATTATTTCCCTGTTCTGGAGCAGCGCTACGTTTCATGAATACAGAGTTGTGCTTCACGCTGGTTCTCATTGTGCAATGTGCACACCACCCATCCCTTGTACTGTGCATATCCACCTCACTCAGCATGTATGCAGCGATGGGAATCACGATGTAGATGCAGCCTATTGTTGAGGTCATTGTGACTTCCCTGTGAGATCTTCAAACATGACAACTGTACTTCCTCCCTGGATTTGATCAACTCTGACAGTCATTTGAAGTTATCACATCTTTCCAGTGGCAGAATGACCCTGTTAATTTCAACACAAGTACAACATACAAGTAAAATAACTCTGATTTGAAAACAGAGAAAATTTAATAAATAAGTCCTACATTGTGAGTTTTGACTTGACCTCGCAATATGGTTCTGATACAGTGTGTATCAAAATGCTGCAGTGCATCTAGTGGAGACATTTGATAATCCTGTGGTCTGACAATAAAAGCTGTTTCATGTGTATCAATGTGGCTGTGTATAAGATATACGATAAATTGCAAAGAACAATGAACTAGGTGTGGTTTATTTCACAATAAAACATTGTTTTATCATGATGTTATTTCTAAAGATTCGAACATACCCCGCTCGCACATAGATGTCATCATAAATTAGATAACATTATTTTTGCCCCTCAGGTGTAGCAAGGAAACTCAAAATAGCCTCCAAAAGTGGGCGAAATATGGCAATCTGAATTGGGGGAGACAGTACAGATAAAACCGCAATGAGAATTGTCAGAATATTCAGGAAATACCAAACTTAACACCCATTCATAAAATGGACTTGTCCATCATCAGATTGTAATCAGGAGTGATCATTATTTAAATATGGGTAAATATGTTTGTGACAACATTGTGACCAGTTGAGTTGTGTTTAATACAACATTATCTCAGGGACATCACAGCAGATCAAGCTGATAAGAATGCCTGATGTGATACAGGTTTGCAACTTTTGTGAAACCCTTGTGGATAGGTATGTTGCAGCCCAACCAAGGATCATAGTCAGGACCAATCAGAGATTCAAACCCAGAATCAAGCCCACTCACTTACTCACTCACTCACTCCACTCACTCCACTCACTCAAAACACACTCACTCACTCACTCACTCACTCACTCACTCACTCACTCTAGATGTCCGACCCGAGAAGATTCCAGGGTAGAATAGGTCTTCAGCAACCCATGCTTGCCGTAAAAGGCGACTATGCTAGTCGTAAAAGGCGACTAACGGGATCGAGTGGTCAAGCTCGCTGACTTGATTGATACATGTCATCGGTCCCAATTGCGTGGATCGATGCTCATGATATTAATCACTGGATTGTCTGGTCCAGACTCGATTATTTACAGACCGCCGTCATATAGCTGGAACATTGCTGAGTGCGGAGTTAAACAACAAACCAACCAACCAACCACTCTAGATGTCCAAGGGTTTTCTGCCCTACACCAATGTATTTACAAAACTCAAACCTCCTCTACTGTGATGAAGGCCCTGAACTAAATCCAGTATGATACTCCCTGCTAAGACATGAATAAAACCCTGAACACTCAATAACCAGATGTAGTTAAAGAAATTAGGGTAGACCTTCTTTATGGCGCTGCACCAAAATGAACACTTGACGATTTGACTTCCTTCTGTGTACACCATACACCCAGTGGATGCAGCACATGTATTTGTACTGGCGTGTAAATATACAAACACATGTCCACCACGGCCATGCCAGATAATAAACTAAAACTGTGATATTTACACTAAATCTGCCCCTGTAGAAATAATCAAGATGAACATTAAACAATTGCACCGTATGTGCAGGTTTCACGCATAACATTTCAAGATTCACGTATCTCATGAAATGTGCTTGGTAGATTTGCCCTCCTGGGGAGAAGTGGAACCTACTTCCTTCTTTCTGCGAAGTCACATGACCAGATCTCTGTTATGTATAAAACATGCGCTGCTTAAAAACAGGAATTCATTAGGTGGGTGCGCAGTGTTGTGATTGTTTGTGCAGTCTGAGACACATGGTGGAATATTCTTGGACGGAATTTCTCCGTAAAGACTACTCTCCTGGTGGAATCTAATTTAGAATTTAGCATTTACTCTCTTGATTCTGCAGTTGGATGTACGTCAAATAAGAATTGCACTAATGTAGGTCGGATCATCCTGTCTTCTGTTGCTGGGGCGGTCGGGTAGCCTAGTGGTTAAAACGTTCGTTGGTCACACCAAAGGCCCAGGTTCGATTCGCATAATGGGTACAATGTGTGAAGCCCCTTTTCTATGTCCCTGCCTTGACATTGATGGAATATTGCTAAAAGCGGCGTAAAAGCCAACTAACTCATCTTCTGCTTCTACAGATTTGATCTGATGAAAAAAGCTACGACTTTTGATGTTTGGGCATTCAGACTTCAGTCCTGTTTGAGATAGTGATATTGTGTATTGGCCCCATAGTTAGTGCTTGTTCATTGCTTCATTGGGAGGCTTTTTTAGTGTCACAAACTGAAACATTATGTAGCTAGAAAATGCCCACCCTTCTCATTAAACACTTCTCTCATTCGAACATCCATTACACTACCTGTCTGAAATCAATAGAGTTAGAGATAGTGCTTTTCTAGCGATCCATGAATTAGTGTTTAGTCAGGTTTGTTAATGTCACACTCAGCATTCCTATCAATCCATGAATTAGCGTTTAGTCAGGTTTGTTAACGGCACACTCAGCAATATTCCACCGACATGATGGCCATCTGTAAATAACCATGTCTGTGACAAACAATCCACTGATTCACTTCATGAGCATCGACCTACATAATTAGGATATGATGACATGCATCAACAAAGTCAGCGATCCTGACCACCCAATCCTGCATGAGTTAGTGGTTAATGTGTTAGCTGGACACACAAATGCCTGGGTTTGATCCCCAAATGGGCACATTTCATTAATGGTAGTATGCCTCCTCAGTGATCTTATAGTGTGACTCCCTAATGCCCCCTTGTGTTTCTATGGTGAGAAATATGAGAATTGCTTGCTCTCATTCAATCACCAATTGTTTCTTAAATTCTTTAAGTGAGCTGCAGTATGTCTTCTGTGCAGGTTTAGGGGTCAGTCAAATTGAGCAACACGCCTCTGACAGTCTTAATATACATCTGGGATAAGAAAAGTATTAAAAAGTATGGAGTCTTGAACATATCTATATCTGTTCTGCCACCAGTGTGGCCCTGCAAGCTGGCATTCAAACACCATCTGGGGTATATATTTTTTATCCAATATCTGTGGCTGTGTGCTGTAGCAACAGTTCTACATAGTGTTTCAGTGGGCTTCATTTCACGCGAACAGGGACAAAATATGCATGATTTATGCGCATTGACACCCAAAAACTTAGAACATGTTGTCTAACAGTGATAATTATTTGTTACAAGTTTCAAATATTTTTTTTCATTGTAGATGCTGTATGATTCTGTTACAATTGTCTTACAAGAAATCAATCAACTGTTGATATCTGATATCCCCCTTGTCATTTCCCTCTCAACAGAAATGTTATTACAATCAATACTTGATTACTGACATGGAACCCACCTGTACATACCCTCACAACAGAGGTGTTATTACAATCAACACTTGATTACTGACATGGAACCCACCTGTACATTCCCTCACAACAGAGGTGTTATTACAATCAACACTTGATTACTGACATGGAACCCACCTGTACATTCCCTCACAACAGAGGTGTTATTACAATCAACACTTGATTACTGACATGGAGCCCACCTGTACATACCCTCACAACAGAGGTGTTATTACAATCAACACTTGATTACTGACATGGAACCCACCTGTACATACCCTCACAACAGAGGTGTTATTACAATCAACACTTGATTACTGACATGGAACCCACCTGTACATACCCTCACAACAGAGGTGTTATTACAATCAACACTTGATTACTGACATGGAACCCACCTGTACATTCCCTCACAACAGAGGTGTTATTACAATCTACTCTTGATTACTGACATGAAACCCACCTGTACATACCCTCACAACAGAGGTGTTATTACAATCTACACTTGATTACTGACGTGAAACCCACCTGTACATACCCTCACAACAGAGGTGTTATTACAATCTACTCTTGATTACTGACATGAAACCCACCTGTACATACCCTCACACAGCAAACTTTAACTGTTTGGTTAATGCTGTAATCCACATATGCATGTAGATAGATGTTGTATTTACCTGTCTCGTTAATCATTATTTTAACACTACAACATCAGGTGAGCACATCATTGTCTCATCATAATGTTTATCCACCTTAGCACATATGTAAATATTATAAACTATCATATTTGTGTAAACAGCTACGAGACAAACACATTACTCTTGCACAACAGTAGACTGAAAACATGGCTTCCAACAAGAATTAATTCAAAATCATATCTGAGGTATATTATATTTTTTTGCCACTGTTCTGTTGAGAGTTAATAAGAACCCGTGGAAACATATGTTCTATAACTCATTGGAAACAAAATACCGCTTTTGTTTGCTTTACAAGTTCAAGTCAAGCATCATATTTTATTGTGTTGATAATATGGCGGCTCGAGTCTTGTACAACAACTCATGAGTTATAATCATCAGGCCTAGCCAACATACAAATGTGTATGTCAAAGTACGCAGACTGTTAAGGAAATATTGAATTATTTTACCTCAACTCTACACTATAGGGCTGGGACGAGTCCAAATTTACTACCCGGGTACCCCCCCCCCCCCCCCCACCCCTATTACCTGACCCTACCTGGGTACCCACTGTAGGTCTAAGGGGATGTCTCAAAATGTCCGATTGGGAACATTTTTAGGATAGACCTGGCAAAACATATTTAGGAACATGTATTAAACAATCTGCACGCGTGCACGCACCCACCCCCGCACCCACGCATGCATGCACGCACCCACACACCCACGCACGCACGCGCGCACGCACCCACCCATGCACCCACCCACGCACCCACCTATGCACGCACTTGGGAGATATGACAACTGATGTGCAGTATATAGAGGGAGGACCAGATGCTGCAGTGAAGACACTGAACACAGTGCCCTACATGCTGTGATTCTTCACAATGTGGTAAACGGTATAAACATGAAGGGTCAGCAGGTTAATGAGTTTAGAGTGCACAGTAATTATGTGCATTACTGGAGTGTGAGTAACTGATTTGATCTGGCACGTGAAGGAATGTTACGTTCATGACAGTGGTAATTATGTAGGCAGGAGCCATGTTAACCCACACTTGACAGTCATTACAAACGAAAGTGGCGGTCGGGTAGCCTAGTGGTTAAAGCGTTAGCTCGTCACGCCGAAGACCTGGGTTCGATTCCCGACATTGGTGCAATGTGTGAAGCCCATTTCTGGTGTTCCTCGCTGTGATATTACTGGAATACTGCTAAAAGCGACGTAAAACCATACTCACTCACTCACTCACTCACTCACTCACTCACTCATTACAAACGAGATGTGGAGTAGCATGGGCTAGCAGCCGAAGCCATGGTACATATCCCCACATCGGAATATGGGTACACTGGATGGAGGCCATTATTGCTGTGCCCTGCCATAATGCTGAACCTGATTAAATTCACTCATTCACAACATCACACTCACTCTCCCACTCATGCCATAACAATCACACTATCGTACTCTCACTTCTCACTCACTCACTCACTCATTCACTCACACCATCACACCATCACACTCACTCTCCCACTCATGCCATAACAATCACACTATCGTACTCTTACTCATTCACTCACTCACTCACTCACTCACAACACTACACCATCACACTCAAACTCACTCACTCACTCACTCACTCACAACACTACACAATCACACTCAAACTCACTCACTCACTCACAACACTACACCATCACACTCAAACTCACTCACTCACACACCACAGTATACTCACTCACTCACTCACTCCACAGTATACTCACTCACTCACTCACACCACAGTATACTCACTCACTCACTACACAGCATGCTCACTCACACCACAGTATACTCACTCACTCACTCACACCACAGTATACTCACTCACACCACAGTATACTCACTCACTCTCTCACTCACTCACACCACAGTATACTCACTCACTCACTCACTCACTCCATAGTATACTCACTCACACCACAGTATACTCACTCACTCTCTCACTCACTCACACCACAGTATACTCACTCACTCACTCACTCACTCCATAGTATACTCACTCACACCACAGTATACTCACTCACTCACTCACTCACTCCATAGTATACTCACTCACTCACTCACACACGTACTCACACCACAGTATACTCACTCACTCACACCACAGTATACTCACTCACACCACAGTATACTCACTCACTCACTCACACCACAGTATACTCACTCACTCACTCACACCACAGTATACTCACTCACTCACTACACAGCATGCTCACTCACACCACAGTATACTCACTCACTCACTCACACCACAGTATACTCACTCACACCACAGTATACTCACTCACTCTCTCACTCACTCACACCACAGTATACTCACTCACTCACTCACTCACTCCATAGTATACTCACTCACACCACAGTATACTCACTCACTCTCTCACTCACTCACACCACAGTATACTCACTCACTCACTCACTCACTCCATAGTATACTCACTCACACCACAGTATACTCACTCACTCACTCACTCACTCCATAGTATACTCACTCACTCACTCACACACGTACTCACACCACAGTATACTCACTCACTCACACCACAGTATACTCACTCACACCACAGTATACTCACTCACACCACAGTATACTCACTCACTCACTCCATAGTATACTCACTCACTCACTCACACACTAACTCACACCACAGTATACTCTTTCACTCACACCAAAGTATACTCACTCACTCACTCACTCACACCACAGTATACTCACTCACTCACTCACTCACACCACAGTATACTCACTCACTCACACCACAGTATACTCACTCACTCACTCACTCACACCACAGTATACTCACTCACTCACTCACTCACACCACAGTATACTCACTCACTCACTCACTCACACCACAGTATACTCACTCACTCACTCACACCACAGTATACTCACTCACTCACACCACAGTATACTCACTCACTCACTCACTCACACCACAGTATACTCACTCACTCACTCACTCACACCACAGTATACTCACTCACTCACTCACTCACACCACAGTATACTCACTCACTCACTCACTCACACCACAGTATACTCACTCACTCACTCACACCACAGTATACTCACTCACTCACCCACACCACAGTATACTCACTCACTCACACCACAGTATACTCACTCACACCACAGTATACTCACTCACACCACAGTATACTCACTCACTCACTCACTCACTCACTCACACCACAGTATACACACTCACTCACACCATAGTATACTCACTCACTCACTCACACACTAACTCACACCACAGTATACTCTTTCACTCACACCACAGTATACTCACACACTCACACCAAAGTATACTCACTCACTCACTCACTCACACCACAGTATACTCACTCACTCACACCACAGTATACTCACTCACACCACAGTATACTCACACACTCACACCACAGTATACTCACTCACTCACTCACTCACACCACAGTATACCCACTCACTCACACCACAGTATACTCACTCACTCACACCACAGTATACCCACTCACTCACACCACAGTATACCCACTCACTCACACCACAGTATACTCACACACTCACACCACAGTATACTCACTCACTCACTCACTCACACCACAGTATACCCACTCACTCACACCACAGTATACTCACTCACTCACACCACAGTATACCCACTCACTCACACCACAGTATACTCACTCACTCACTCACTCACACCACAGTATACCCACTCACTCACACCACAGTATACCCACTCACTCACACCACAGTATACTCACTCACTCACTCACTCACTCACACCACAGTATACCCACTCACTCACACCACAGTATACTCACTCACTCACACCACAGTATACTCACTCACTCACTCACTCACTCACTCCACAGTATACTCACTCACTCACTCACACCACAGTATACTCACTCACTCACACCACAGTATACTCACTCACTCACTCACACCACAGAATACTCACTCACTCACTCACACCACAGTATACTCACTCACTCACTCACACCACAGTATACTCACTCACTCACACCACAGTATACTCACTCACTCACTCACACCACAGTATACTCACTCACTCACACCACAGTATACTCACTCACTCACTCACACCACAGAATACTCACTCACTCACTCACACCACAGTATACTCACTCACTCACTCACACCACAGTATACTCACTCACTCACTCACACCACAGAATACTCACTCACTCACTCACTCACTCAGTGTGAAGGGTTCTTGTGAGGATGTCGATGGTGTCCTGGTGTGTACACTCATCTGCTTGTGGTAGTAAGTAGCCATCAGACTTACAAACCTTGTACGACCATAATGAAGGACAAGATGTGCAGCTCAATCAAACATGTACCGGATATTCATTTATTATTTTTTATAATGATAATTTGTCATTTATTTGAAAAAAAGCATGCCACTGGAACACGGCCAAAAGTCTGCTGTGAGTTGAGGGACTCCTCTGAGTATTAATTGCTAATTTGCCAAAAAAGTAGTTCTTTTCTCAGTACTGGAAACATACCAGACGAATGACAATGAATTCTAAATGTACTGGTTATTCCTACAGCAACAAAATATTGACATCAAAGACTTTTAACACTTTTCTTCAGTTTCTAGTAAGGAAAGAACTTTTGGATAAGTCAGCATAATAGAACGGTTATTTTGTAACGATTGACAATAATGTTTAATTAATCTCATGCTAATGAGTCTCCTGTCATTGGACAAAATGAAGGTGAGTTGGAGATGAAGTTTGCTTTTAAATATTGTTAGTGAAAACATAAGTTTTTATAAATGGAATATTTGGTAAATTGTGTTCAATAATTCGCATTATTTGTAATGGCTAATCACAGATTGTCCAATAAGAAGAATGTTATTTGACAAGAGTAGCCCCATACTCCTTGCGAATTGTCCGTGCGTTTCATAGAAAAGTTAGGTAAACAAGTAAATGAGGTGAAAGTCCATTCATAACATGGCCACTTATGTATTGTCTTAGTGTAAGTCTCTTCATCCAGTCATAGATAACCTCAAATACTCAAAACTCGGATCAAAGTATTGATATAAACCCTTAAAAATGCAGGGATTGTATGCTTGAAGTGACCAACTCAATGTGTTCCCTTGTTCGCTCTGTGTCAACTCTCCCGTCTCCCGATCCCTGCTACAACCGCTGATCGATGGACAGATTACATAACACCTTTTTATCTAAGGTCAGTAATGTTTCCCTAACAACAATTGCTGTTTGCAGATCCTAGCTTCTACAGCCCTCATGTGGGTGCATCAGGAGACGCAATATTTGCATATTGCCGTAGTTACAGAAAACTTTTGTGTGGAGTGACAGTATAGATGGATGATGATAGGTTGGGGACGTGTCAGCTGGGGCAGTGATGTAGTGTGGAATATGTTTGGAGAATTTATCTGTCAAGTTACTTTCATGTGCAATTAAGAAAGCTAGTTTATGTCTGTGACAGAGTTACAGTGAAGAGGTACCAGGGAGACTGGTCTACTTCTCTATGGTACTGGAGAACTATTTGCTGGAGGTTTTATCATGACATACAAGGTGTACTGTTACAAGGTTGGTGAGGTCATATATTTTCCTGGGACTTTTTATGGAAGACGAACAGGTTGGAGGAGATTTTGTATGTGTTAGTTGATTTGGAGTCACCAGATTACTATTTAGATGTATTTGATTTGTTTGTTTGTTTGTTGTTTAACGCCGTACTCAGCAATATTCCATCTATATGAGGGCGGTCTGTAAATAATCGAGTCTGAACCAGACAGTCTAGTGATTGATATCATGAGCATCGATCTACACGATTGTTATTCAATGACATGAATCAACCAAGTCATCAAGCCTGACCGCCCTTTTATGGCAAGCATGGGTTGCTGAAGACTATTCTAACCTGGATTTTCACGGATCTAAAAATGTTGGCAAATTAACTGTGTCCAGTCCTTTAGTCCATCTTGTGAACTGAGGACAAATATGGGCCATCATTTCTCTCCACAGTGTTTACACCTCAAACAAAGCTGATTATACATATTAGGGGCTGTCGTGTTTCCATTTTCAGCCCCAAATCTGTATGTCAAGTAAACAAACAGTTTCGTCTCTTAAAACCACCAACAGGGTTACAAATGAATACATAGAGATGTATCCTCAGTTATTTAGAATCAAACGGACAGCTTGACAATGGCATAGCCCTTATAGTGTTCTTTGAGTCTTCAGTATGGTCAGTATAGTTTTTGAATATTTTAAAAAATGTTTGAACAAAGTGAAGTGTGTAAAATAGTGAATGGAATTATGTTGCTAGACTGGGAGTATTTAGTCTGTAATATCTACATGTTGCTACTTGTCACTGACTGTTCCGACTGTGTGGTATCAAAAGTTGTTAAACGATGGTACTTGTTGTTACCTGCCTGGAGTTTGGCATTAAGGGGATAAAACAAAGATTGATCGGCTCAGAGTCGGTATATATACTGTGGGTAGGGTATTCATGTTAAGGGGCGGTCGGGTAGCCTAGTGGTTAAAGCGTTCGCTCGTCACGCCGAAGACCCGGGTTACATTCCCGACATGGGTACAATGTGTGAAGCCCATTTCTGGTGTCCCCCGCCGTGATATTGCTGGAATATTGCTAAAAGCGGCGTAAAACCATACTCACTCACTCACTATTCATGTTAAACTGCGGTATCACAGTTAGCTAGCACTATAAAACAGGCATTGGTCTGGACTAGTACAAGCAGCCACACACACACGCGTGCATGGACATTGCTTTACATGTGCAATGTTCTTGAATGTGATGTGGAAGAGGGAGCATGGAAATATTTAATGATACAATTCAAATGATTTGTTTTTGTGCATGCCTAATATTAAGAAACTCTGCTGGCATTTTTCAAATTCAATAATGGAGAAACTCTTCTGTTGGTTATATAAATATCTATTACAGGTTTGCTCATTTAGCCACATCTAGTGGGTCATCCTTGTCGTACCTTGTCATTTCATGTCTCTTATATTTGATGACTCAGCATTTTGAATCTATCCGTTTGCCATCTTTTGCATGTACCGGGTACAGTGTACTAAATGATTCATTGTTGGAGAACTCAGTTGCTACTCTTCAAATACATCCTGAATCGAAAATCTTCAGATACGTCTGGAGATATTGACATACACTTTATCAAGTAGAGTGAAACTAACAGACATCTTAGACAGATCTATTTCCGTACACCTACACATGCGTTGATGGTAAATACTGACATGCTGAAGCCCTTCTTCATCACCCAGGGCATCCCTGTGTTTATTAACCACAGCCACAGGGTCACACAAACAGCAACAATGTTTGACATGTATATTACATGTGTTGATACAATATTTATGCCAGGAGATATACACTGTTGTATATGATATTGGATAGCTGAAGGGGGAATTTAATGATGAATGGAGTTGCTGGTATTTCATGCATTCTGTTGTGATCTGTGTTTGTTCGTTGTTAAATGCTAGAGTGACTCAGCAATGATGGCCTATAAATATTTGAGTCTGGAGCAGACAATCCTGTGATTGAAATTATAAGTAACGAGTTTGAAAGTGGGGCAATAAGGCTAGAGGGGTTCACTAACTCTGCACTTCACACTTTGTACTCATTGTTGAGGATCAAACCAGGTTTTCAGTGTAACAAGCAACCACTTTAAGGCTTGCCCTTAAAAATATTTTATGTTCAGTACTGTTAAGAAACGACTTCTTTAAACTCAAATTGTGGTTTTGCACTAGATTTCTCCCCTTTAAGCATGCTATTAGGAATCACACGTCTATTCGTGGCCTCGGACCCATCTTTTCATACTTTGGGCTGCTGGGAGTATATACCATGTGATATATTATTATCTTTTGTATCTACTTTGGTAATTAAAGATTTCATTTACTTCCGAAAGCATTTAATTCAAGCCTTTGAGTTGGGGGCAAGACCCCTAAATCAGCTGTTGTTTTAGTGAGGATGGCGAGAATGGCGTCTGAAAATCATAGAAACCGTTACTAAGGAATGAGCTCGTGCACATCCCTTACCAAAGTGTCCGGTATACTGCATTCTTGCCGTATATTAGAATCAAGTTTGTTCTTATATACCAAAGAAATATAGAAATATAAATAAATATCCTCCCTCCTATCCAGTGAGTTTTCAAATACGTCATGATAAAGAGTGGGCCTTATAACCTGTGGGCCCGCTCTGTATTCACAGGGGTGTATACTTGTCTCCAGCTTTGTCGCCCAGATGTTGGTTTTGTTGTGGTAATACAGTTGTGTGAACTCTGTTACAGGTATGACGTCCACGAAGGTGACATCATCGCCGCCGCCCCCACAGATCCAGACACGTACCACATCTCGGGACTTGACCGGCAACACATCCGGGAGAAGCGAGTGGCAGTAAAGACTGTCAACAACACAGACTTCATAGGACTCAATATCAGGGGTGGCAGTGAATATGGCCTGGGAATCTTTGTCTCCAGGTGGGTGGAGTGATGTACTTGGAGGTACAGCTGTCGTATAATTCCTGTTAATTTTATGTTGATAAGGACCCATGGCATCTTTGTCTTTGACTAGGCTTGGTCTCAATCTACCGCTAAACAAAGATCTGAGGACATCCCATTAGGGATCACGTCAGACCGACCTCACGCGGACTTTGACCGACCAATGAAATGACTGACAAGAAGTCGACATCAGCCAATCAGAAGGCAGCTTTCTCGTGCTTTACGGCACTAATTTCAAATTGGCGACTATGCTTCGAAACATATTTTGACAAATTCCCTCCAAAAATTGGAAACCTGAACAAAAGAACATTCTGAAATGGCTAATAGATGGTCTAGATTGTATGGATTCAGTCGTTAAGCCCGTAACTATCGTTCAGAATACCCCGTGTTAAAGTTTTCGAGGTTGCATGATTAGAAATAACATGCCGACTGTGACTTTCATGATCTGGTAAGCAACACTCTGATTGGTCAGATGAAAGGTTGTTCTGACGTGACCCCTAATGGGATGTCCTCAGATCTTTGTTTAGCGGTAGCAAGAACTAAGATCTGATTTTAATGAGATTGGGCTTGGTCCTTAATGCTGTGTGTTGACTGGTGAGCTTCTGTTACAGAGTGGACCCTGGTGGTCTAGCAGAGAAGAATGGCGTGTGTACGGGAGACCAGATACTGGATGTGAATGGTACCGACTTCTCCAAAATCTCCCATAGTGCAGCAGCAGACTTCCTGCGTACCAACCCCAACCTTGTTCTTACTTTGAGGGTAGGTTCTTGTCATGCTGAAGCGATTTGTGTCAGATGTAGAATGAAATGTTTATTATGCTTGTGCCCCATGGGGATACGGGACATTATAGTTATACATGGGGTACCCAGTGGTCCATGTGTGTGCCCCATGGGGATACGGGACATTGTGGTTATACATGGGGTACCCAGTGGTCCATGCGTGTGCCCCATGGGGATACGGGACATTGTGGTTATACATGGGGTACCCAGTGGTCCATGTGTGTGCCCCATGGGGATACGGGACATTGTGGTTATACATGGGGTACCCAGTGGTCCATGAGTGTGCCCCATGGAGATACGGGACATTGTGGTTATACATGGGGTACCCAGTGGTCCATGCTTGTAGTGGTCCATGCGTGTGCCCCTTGGGGATATGGGACATTGTGGTTATACATGGGGTACCCAGTGGTCCATGCTTGTAGTGGTCCATGCGTGTGCCCCTTGGGGATACGGGACATTGTGGTTATACATGGGGTACCCAGTGGTCCATGCTTGTAGTGGTCCATGCGTGTGCCCCTTGGGGATATGGGACATTGTGGTTATACATGGGGTACCCAGTGGTCCATGCTTGTAGTGGTCCATGCGTGTGCCCCTTGGGGATACGGGACATTGTGGTTATACATGGGGTACCCAGTGGTCCATGCTTGTAGTGGTCCATGCGTGTGCCCCTTGGGGATATGGGACATTGTGGTTATACATGGGGTACCCAGTGGTCCATGCTTGTAGTGGTCCATGCGTATGCCCCTTGGGGATACGGGACATTGTGGTTATACATGGGGTACCCAGTGGTCCATGCTTGTAGTGGTCCATGCGTGTGCCCCTTGGGGATATGGGACATTGTGGTTATACATGGGGTACCCAGTGGTCCATGCTTGTAGTGGTCCATGCGTGTGCCCCTTGGGGATACGGGACATTGTGGTTATACATGGGGTACCCAGTGGTCCATACATGTGCCCCTTGGGGATACGGGACATTGATGTTATACATGGGGTACCCAGTGGTCCATGCGTGTGCCCCATGGGGATACGGGACATTGTGGTTATACATGGGGTACCCAGTGGTCCATGCTTGTTTCTCCTTGGCATTCTGGGCTGACTAGATCCACAGTGCCCTATGGATTCTGGGACAGACTGGGCTCCCAGTACCCTATGGATTCCAGAACAGACTGGGCTCCCAGTGCCCTATAGATTCCGGGAGAGACTAGGCTCCCAGTACCCTATAGATTCCGGGAGAGACTAGGCTCCCAGTGCCCTATGTATTCTAGGACAGACTGGGCTCCCAGTGCCCTATGTATTCTAGGACAGACTGGGCTCCCAGTGCCCTATAGATTCCGGGAGAGACTAGGCTCCCAGTACCCTATGTATTCTAGGAGAGACTAGGCTCCCAGTACCCTATGTATTCTAGGACAGACTGGGCTCCCAGTGCCCTATAGATTCCGGGAGAGACTAGGCTCCCAGTACCCTATGTATTCTAGGAGAGACTAGGCTCCCAGTGCCCTATGTATTCTAGGACAGACTAGGCTCCCAGTACCCTATAGATTCCGGGAGAGACTAGGCTCCCAGTGCCCTATGTATTCTAGGAGAGACTAGGCTCCCAGTGCCCTATGTATTCTAGGACAGACTGGGCTCCCAGTGCCCTATGTATTCTAGGACAGACTGGGCTCCCAGTGCCCTATAGATTCCGGGAGAGACTAGGCTCCCAGTGCCCTATGTATTCTAGGAGAGACTAGGCTCCCAGTGCCCTATGTATTCTAGGAGAGACTAGGCTCCCATTACCCTATGTATTCTAGGACAGACTGGGCTCCCAGTGCCCTATAGATTCTAGGAGAGACTAGGCTCCCAGTGCCCTATGTATTCTAGGACAGACTAGGCTCCCAGTACCCTATAGATTCCGGGAGAGACTAGGCTCCCAGTGCCCTATGTATTCTAGGAGAGACTAGGCTCCCAGTGCCCTATGTATTCTAGGACAGACTGGGCTCCCAGTGCCCTATGTATTCTAGGACAGACTGGGCTCCCAGTGCCCTATAGATTCCGGGAGAGACTAGGCTCCCAGTGCCCTATGTATTCTAGGAGAGACTAGGCTCCCAGTGCCCTATGTATTCTAGGAGAGACTAGGCTCCCAGTACCCTATGTATTCTAGGACAGACTGGGCTCCCAGTGCCCTATAGATTCTAGGAGAGACTGGGCTCCCAGTGCCCTATGTATTCTAGGAGAGACTGGGCTCCCAGTACCCTATGTATTCTAGGACAGACTGGGCTCCCAGTGCCCTATAGATTCCGGGACAGACTGGGCTCCCAGTACCCTATGTATTCTAGGACAGACTGGGCTCCCAGTGCCCTATGGTTTCTAGGACAGACTGGGCTCCCAGTGCCCTATAGATTCTAGGAGAGACTGGGCTCCCAGTGCCCTATGTATTCTAGGACAGACTGGGCTCCCAGTACCCTATGGATTCCGGGACAGACTAGACTCCCAGTGCCCTATGTATTCTAGGACAGACTGGGCTCCCAGTGCCCTATAGATTCTAGGAGAGACTGGGCTCCAAGTGCCCTATGTATTCTAGGACAGACTGGGCTCCCAGTGCCCTATAGATTCTAGGAGAGACTGGGCTCCCAGTGCCCTATGTATTCTAGGACAGACTGGGCTCCCAGTGCCCTATAGATTCTAGGAGAGACTGGGCTCCCAGTGCCCTATGTATTCTAGGACAGACTGGGCTCCAAGTACCCTATGGATTCCGGGACAGACTAGACTCCCAGTGCCCTATGTATTCTAGGACAGACTGGGCTCCCAGTGCCCTATAGATTCTAGGAGAGACTGGGCTCCCAGTGCCCTATGTATTCTAGGACAGACTGGGCTCCCAGTGCCCTATAGATTCTAGGCGAGACTGGGCTCCCAGTGCCCTATGTATTCTAGGACAGACTGGGCTCCCAGTGCCCTATAGATTCTAGGACAGACTGGGCTCCCAGTGCCCTATGTATTCTAGGACAGACTGGGCTCCCAGTGCCCTATAGATTCTAGGAGAGACTGGGCTCCCAGTGCCCTATGTATTCTGGGGCAGACTAGGCTCCCAGTACCCTATGTATTCTAGGACAGACTGGGCTCCCAGTACCCTATGTATTCTAGGACAGACTGGGCTCCCAGTGCCCTATGTATTCTAGGAGAGACTAGGCTCCCAGTGCCCTATGTATTCTAGGACAGACTAGGCTCCCAGTGCCCTATGTATTCTAGGACAGACTGGGCTCCCAGTACCCTATGTATTCTAGGAGAGACTGGGCTCCCAGTGCCCTATGTATTCTAGGACAGACTAGGCTCCCAGTGCCCTATGTATTCTAGGACAGACTGGGCTCCCAGTGCCCTATGTATTCTAGGACAGACTGGGCTCCCAGTACCCTATGTATTCTAGGACAGACTGGGCTCCCAGTACCCTATGGATTCCGGGACAGACTGGGCTCCCAGTACCCTATGGATTCTAGGAGAGACTGGGCTCCCAGTACCCTATGGATTCCGGGACAGACTAGGCTCCCAGTACCCTATGGATTCCGGGACAGACTGGGCTCCCAGTACCCTATAGATTCCGGGAGAGACTAGGCTCCCAGTACCCTATGTATTCTAGGACAGACTAGGCTCCCAGTGCCCTATGTATTCTAGGACAGACTAGGCTCCCAGTGCCCTATGTATTCTAGGACAGACTAGGCTCCCAGTGCCCTATGTATTCTAGGACAGACTGGGCTCCCAGTGCCCTATGTATTCTAGGACAGACTGGGCTCCCACTACCCTATGGATTCTAGGACAGACTAGGCTCCGAGCACCCTATGGATTCTGGGACAGACTAGGTCCCGGTACCCTATGGATAGACTCGGGTGCCATTGTACAAAGTCCTAAGGCGATTGAAACTCCCATACCTTAACATACACTTACAACAGTCGTAGCACTGAGATTGTTCAGGGTTTTCTGTATGGAAGGGGACTAATAGTTCCAGGAAGTGGAATGTTTTTAACAGAAGATGTTCTGCTTGTAGGAAGTGGGGCGTTATCCAGCCTACAA
Source organism: Haliotis cracherodii (assembly GCF_022045235.1). NCBI lineage: Eukaryota > Metazoa > Mollusca > Gastropoda > Lepetellida > Haliotidae > Haliotis > Haliotis cracherodii. The sequence continues at coordinate 49,154,696 of NW_027266343.1, forward strand.
GGAACTGTTTGCAGAGTACACGTGGAGCGACCGAGCTCATCGCAACTCAGGTTGGGCTGCCCATTCCTATAGTCGTCACTTTTGATAGGTTCGAGTTCTTTTTCTCAGTTTGCTTGGGCTCTGGGACTCGGCTAAATACACCTCAATGTTGTCGCTTGTCATGTTTGGATGTGAACCTAACACAGCTTTTTCATTGTCATTAGGCCGGACTCTTTGAGGGGGATGGGGAGTTGAAAGTTAAAAAATAATCTGGCCCAGTTTGTATCTTGTTATTATAAATCTAAAATCTGACTTGTAACATTGGAACAATTCATGTTTTATAGTCATATAAAAAATCCCTTTGAGTAGTTATATTGTCAAAGTGATTTTTTTCATCGGCAGTATAAAAAAACTTGTTCTGATTAACAACATTTTCTGAATTTTCTGATTTTAAGGTCAGCAGATCCGTAAACCAAGCAAAACAATGTAAGGCCTTAAGTTCACACATACAACACATGGCCAACGTGGAAATATTCTAAATCTTGAGATGGATCACCAACTTGTAAGACCTTGAAGACCTGCGAAGACCCTATCTTCAGCATCCTATGCTTGCTGTAAAAGGCGACTATGCTTGTCGTAAGAGGTGACTAACGAGATCGGGTGGTCAGCCTTGCTGATTTGGTTGATGGTTGTCATCATATCCCAAATGTGTAGATTGATGCTCATGATATCAATCACTGGATTGTCTGGTCCAGACTCGATTATATACAGACCACCGTGATATAGCTGGAATATTGCTGAGTGTGATGTTAAACAACAAATATACAAACTTGTGATGAGGACCTCTATAAATTAACCCAAACGACAACATTTATTTTTTAAATTTATTTAGGTGACTGTTTCATATGTCACTGCACCTTTTTATTCCCAACCAATATTTTTTTCCAATATTTTCTTAAAAAAGGACAAATAAGTATTTTGCTCTCTCCCATATGAATTTGCAAGTAGTTTTTATATATTCATTTCCTGTAAGTCAACCATTTTGGATTGGTCAGTTTTTCACATCAAGTTCTCTTCCCTAGTTTCCGTGAATATGGTTATGTAGTGGAAGTTGATTTATACGACTGTGAGTATGTGTTTTCATATTTTTTACAAAATTTACATTCAGTAGCAAAGGTGGAAACAGCTGTACAAGTTTGTTTTATTTGTTTGTTTTATTAATTCTATATTTTTGTGATGATATATGTCAATCTCATTTACATCAGATCTTAGTGCTCACTTCGGCTACACACAGGTTTCAGTACATCCCATTACAGGTCACGTCAGAACAACCTTTCGCAAACATCAGCCAATCAGAAAGCATTTTACTCGAGCTCTACTGCACTAGTTTCAAACTTGCAACTTTCATTGCAGGCTACAGCTTTGAAAAATATTTTGACAAAGTTCTCGATTAAGAATTTGAAAACTGAACAAAATTCTGGAATGTCTGATAGATGGCCATATTGTGTTCAACAAAGATCTTGTTTAGCAGGAACGAGAACTAAGATCAGATTGTAATGAGATTGTGGTATACCGTATTTGTCGTAATAAGCGCCCAGGGCGCTCTCAAACTTAGAAATAGGGGGCTCTTATTAGAATATTATTTTGGTGAAAAATCAGTTGAAAGATAAATTTCATGGTTTATGCTGACAGCCTGAAATGTTCATATACGAGAGATACATTTTTCCAGAATTTCATTGCCCATAATTAAGGGTGCATATAACACACGTGTGTGTTTTATACGTGAATATATAACTGTTGTGTACATTGATCAGTCGAAAGGGGTGCTAATTGGGATTGTTCACGAGCCTATATATTAGCAAATATCGCCGTGGGCGCTTATTACGTCGAATACGGTATGTATGACGTGAAGCAATGTTTTCCTGGTTGTTTGACGCCTCACTCAATATTGCAGCTATGTCACAGTCTAAGTTGGGAGAGAATACACAATTCCATTGCTATTCAACACCATGCCCGGCGTTGTCGCCATGGTGATGCCAGGTCGTCAAGGGATACTACCCTCCCAGTCCTTAGCGTTAGTTGCTCATGTTACCAAACTATATATTTTTGAAATATTACTTTTTGAAAATTGATACAGAATTAAAACCTGAATCAATACAAAGACACTTTGTATCATATCTTGTCTGTCTCCCAGACCCAGACCCTAGAGAGTAAATTATAAAAGGAATCCAACCCAAGTCTAGAATGGTTTGGCAAGTCTAGATTGCCTCAGCTCTACCAAATGGATCAGGGGGCAGGTCAGGTAACTTGGTCGATTGCGTGTCATCATACCCCAGCGTGGATTGTTGTTCACAATATCAATCACTAGATTGTCTGGTCCAGATTTGATTATTTACAGCCAATCATTTATATGATTAAGGCTGGAATATTGCTGAGTCTGGCATTAAATAACAAATCGTGTGTGAAAGAATTTTCATATTTAAATGATATTTTATGTAAAAGTATAGTTTTCTGCAACTTTCAGGTAGAGTAGCCATGTTCGACAGCCCTATATCGAGTAGACACAGCACCCTGCACATCCACACAACCCCACAGTATGCTTCGCGTTTACCCATGGCTAGAAGTCTTGACAATATTCCATCCACCATCTACCTGCCCAGCGAGTCCCGCAGTGGCGACCTCATCTATCATGAAGAAAACCTTTACGAGTTCCGGTCGGATAGACACGACACCACTGACCTTCGGCTGAAGGATGATGATTATGATGATACTCACTTTGTTCGGTTAAACGGCGATGACATGAATGACACAGACTCGGGAAAGATCAAGCGGCACCAGGAACAGAGGGTGTTTCCCGGTACATCAAAAGTCATCTATGAGCATGACTTACGACAGCATTATGAGACAGCGGAAATAGTCAGACCTGAAATTCAGCCCGCTGTGTACATTTCGGATAATTACACCCAAAGGGAGGCAACTCACATAAGGACAAACCCTATTTATGCGAACACAAATTCAAGAGGCCATTATGTCTCCCTGCAAGATATAAATGAGTCGACACGGGATAGACCTCTAAATTTGGAGGAATATGTCATACCTAAAAGTAGTTTACCTGTGCACCAACAGAACGGTGTTGATACTGTCGACACTGTCATTGTCACAGAAGTGCAAGAGGAACCAGTGTACAGCAAGGTCAGTATTATTATCCCCGTCACGAAGTGGAAGGGGAGATAGAAATGGGGGCTACCCATCCGTCCTTCCGTCTGTCACCTTTCATTTCCGGGAGCAGAATACAAAAACCATGTGAGATATCTTAACCAAACTTGGCACATAGATAGGTCTAGTGGCGAACTGTGCCTTTTGATAGTTTGGTATTTTTAAAAAAAACATTTTTCAAGTTTCTATGGCAACGACTTTGACTAGGCCTGCTCAGGGGCTGATATTCGTTAATAAATAAGTCTGCAGCAATTGTTATCCAAATTCCCAAACAAGAATATAAACATTACTAATGTTTATCAAAACATTGAGGTACATGTCTCTGTTAAGAAGACCGAGAGATAGGAAGAGGTTTTAATGCTTAGTTTTATATTATTGGATTGAATACAATCTCAAAATACAATGTTAAAATACAATGTTATAATACAATGTTAAAATACCTCTTGAAGCAAAGTCATGCTTTTTACCCAATTTGCCTGTCAGGTGCAGTTAGTTTAGAACCCTGAAAAGTCCCCGCCTGATGGCAGTTGTGGTGTCAACATTAAACACCTGTGCGTTTTGGTGAAAGCTGAACTACCCCCGGTGCAAACACTTATGCTGTGGTGACATGCAGAAAAAACATGACTGTGAGACTTGGTTCCATGACCCATTTGTTCATGTAGTTATGAGACCAGGGACAAACCAGCCATCTGAGGTGCCACAACAAGCTGTACAGAGTTATCTCCCTTAGCCAAGATTAAAATATGTGTCAGAGACCAAATATTTTTTGCAGTCACCGCTTCAAAACATGCAAATATTTCAGTGAAAGAAGGAGCTAAAGAAATACAATTTTTTTCACATCTTAAGTTTATAATTTCATTTTTCTTCATGACAAGTTATGTTTTTACAGTTTCTTCTGAAAGAATTATCAATTTTTTTAAAATGCCAGACCCTCACAGAATATTAAATGAATGGTCCTTTGGTGACAGTTGTAGTTGTAGTATGTCCATTTAGGTCAACAAGAAGAAGTTGGAGAAGACCGGAGCCGTGACGGACGGCTCCATGACTCCTGAGGAGGAGGAGGTTCTCCACGACTTCCAAGAGCAGCTGAAGATGCTGGAAGACAGGCAGTCCCATCTCGGCAACCGAGCCGTCACGCAGATCGACCACTCCAAAAAAGGTAGAACATGGCTGGAACAAAAATATTTGCTTACTAGGATTGGGCAGTCAGCCTCTTTCATTCATAAGATTGAAAAGTAGGATGAAATTTATTAATGCTTGTATGTAGAGCGTTGATGACTGAAACCCAGACATATTGCTGAGATTGTTTTATCAATTTTGACAATGATTAACAAGTCCCAAGGAATCAAATATTATCTCCATCGTTTAAACCTCATCGTTAAACCCAACTCACTCACTCACTCTTTTCTTGTTCAGTATATAATGTATCTTGGAATGCATGTTTCAGATTCGGATGGCAAGAAAGGGACTTGGTCACGTCTCAAGTCTAAGCTGAAAGGCGGAATTACAAGTAGGTACTCCCAGTCACTGTGCCAACGTTACCATGGTTACATGTCAGAGGCATGGTTTTTATTTATCTCCGCAACCTTTACTAAAGATTTCACCCCCTTTTCTCATTGTCCTTCCAAGTTCACCATGGATACTGTGTTCCGTCCCAAGGATTATTGAAAGTGTGTTGAGATTGTTGGAGTAGGGCTGTTTCAATATCGTGGTACAACATATCACAGTGCACCAAATCTTCACTAAATTGCTTCAGCTTTAATCAAAAAGTAACAAATCTCTGAAATTTCATCTGTAAATGACATCAAAGGTGGAATTCTCTTGCAGATGCAGGAATAGCGTTACTGTTTTGATTTTGACTTCAAAATGTGGGCTCGAATTTTGTCTTTAGATTCTCCTGGTGAGCTGGAATGGGTTGTCAGGGTTATTGTACTTCCCTAGTGATGTCCGTCCACGTGTGAGACTGCTTATACTAGTCCGGACTAATGCTGCTGTGATATTGCTAGCCCACTGAGAAATCACGTTGTAGTTTAGCATGGATACCCCCTCAGTCCTCATATGCTGACTCCGAGCTGACCAGTCCTTGTTTTAATGCCGAGCCCAGGCAAGATAACAACAAGTACCATCTTTCAACCTCTTTTGGTAAGACGCGGTCGGGGGATGGAACCCCCAACCTTCCACACTCCGGCCACATGCTCTATCCACTACACCACAGAGGCAGTCAGGGGATCAAACCCACAACATGTGTGGTGCTGACAAACCTGGAAACAATTGTGGCTATCTGGGATTGTCAGCACCATACCCAGGCTCATGGGTTTCACCAAAGTGGTATATACCTAAGATCTGCATCACTTGGTGCTTTCCTCCCAGATTAAGCTGACATGCGTGATATAACACTGATAACTGGAATACTGTTACAAGCTGCTTTACCCAACACACTCACTCACCTCATCCAGAGTCCTAGATGAGTTTAAGTAATGCATGTTGTTCTCCCTTCCCCCGTCACCTGTAGATAGTGGACTGTATTGTTGTCGTTATTTGTCACTCTATTTTTGGTGTGTGTTTCCTCTATTGTTTCAGGGAAAAAGAAAGGTAAGTAAGATTTCTTATTTTTTAACCACACAAATTGGTTTCCTGTTTGTGGACAAGTATAAACTAAAAACTTATGTTGTCAAAGTTGTCCCAAAAAACCTTGAACATCAATAAAACATTAAATTAATTTTGTTTGTCCTGAATAATAAACCTATTGGTTTATATTTTTATTCTTACTGCTCTGTAGGTGACAGTTTGGGTGATTTATAAATGGTAAATATAAAGAATGACATTATTGATATCAAGTTTATGATTTACTGTTGTATATAAATAATAAATCAAAAGTCAACTTCATTAACAATCTTCTTTTTTTTCAATTATTTCTTATAACAATTTGTGGGGAAGAGTGCTCTTTAAGGGCACCTTTAAAAAAAGGTAACATTTTCCCCATCATGTATGAAAGGTTTGTTTGTTTGATTAACGCCACAGTCAGCAATATTCCAGCTGTATGACAGCGGTCTGTTAATAATCGAGTCTGGACCAGACAATCGAGTGATTGACATGAGCTTCAATACATTTAATTGAGATACGATGACATGCATCAAACCAAGTCAGCGAGCCTGACCACCCGATCCCGTTAGTTGCCTCTTACGACAAGCACAGTCGCCTTTTACGTTAAGCATGGGTTGCTGAAGACCTATTCTACCCCTGATGTTCATGGGTCTGTAGGAAAGGAATCTAGTTACTCACAACATACTATTTCACGTTTCCATAGCTAAAACTTATAGTAAAGAGTTTCAGAAATGCTTTCATCTCTTCCATCAGAGCAAGCAAGACAATATATTATTTTTGACAAATCCCACCTTATTCTTGCAAAAGTAAAGTGTTTGATTAAAACAAGGCTTGATTGTCAAAGGAAACCACAAGACAACCCAATCATGTATTGTTTAGATCGATGCTCATGATGTCAATCACAGAATTGTCTGACCCAGACTTGATTATTTACAGACCACTGTCAAATAGTTGGAATACTGCTGAGTGTGGCATTATAAAACAAACAGCAATTTGTTTTAATTCTAAATATTTCCTTCTTCATGCATACATAGAAAAAAGAAATACATTCTTCGTTTCAATCAGATCTTGTAGCTCCATGAGTTCAGAATAAGATAAACTTTAGAACTGTTTAGATAGTATAAGTGCTTAAGTTGAGATACAATAGTGCAACTATTGGTGTTGTAGACACGGACCAGTCCCACCCTGCCCTGCAGACCCAGGCCAGCATTGACCCCAACAAGATGGCCATCCTGAAGGAGAACGCTCAGGAGAAGTTGCCAGAGAAGGAGAGCACTGAAGTTATCAGTCTGGTGGAATCAGTGAGTGGCAAAGATCTTTTATTTCTCCCTTGATGATCAATACCTATTAATAACAGTGTTATATGCCCTTGATAGTCAGTCCCTGTTATATCCCCTGATGGTCAATACCTATTAATAACAGTGTTATATCCCCTTGATAGTCAGTCCCTGTTATATCCCCTGATGGTCAATACCTGTTAATAACAGTGTTGTATCCCCTTGATAGTCAGTCCCTGTTATATCCCCTGATGGTCAATACCTATTAATAACAGTGTTATATCCCCTTGATAGTCAGTCCCTGTTATATCCCCTGATGGTCAATACCTGTTAATAACAGTGTTGTATCCCCTTGATAGTCAGTCCCTGTTATATCCCCTGATGGTCAATACCTGTTATATCCCCTTGATTGTCAGTACCTGTTATATCCCCTGATGGTCAATACCTGTTATATCCCCTTGATAGTCAGTCCCTGTTATATCCCCTGATGGTCAATACCTGTTATATCCCCTTGATAGTCAGTCCCTGTTATATCCACTGATGGTCAATACCTGTTAATAACAGTGTTGTATCCCCTTGATAGTCAGTCCCTGTTATATCCCCTGATGGTCAATACCTGTTATACCCCCTTGGTGGTAAATTATACCCCCTTGATGGTAAATAATGTAATATTTCCGTTATTGTGAACACCTGTTATATCCCATTGATGGTAAATTCATGTTACACAATTCAGAGTTTCTATTTACTTCTCTTTGATAGTGGAATATGACTCATTATCATAAATCTTGTATGTTGCATTGTGTCTAAACCTTGTCATCCTGAAACCTTTTGTGTAGCAAACCAATGTGTAGTTCCAGCCCTGCTGCAGCACCATTTCATTGCTTCACATTTCATAGCTTCACATTTCATTGCTTCACATTTCATAGCTTCACATTTCATAGCTTCACGTTTCATTGCTTCACATTTCTTTGATTCCCATTCCTTTGATTCACAATGGAGATGGAATGTGTATGGTGACCTGTTTATATCCTCCAGTACCATGAGACCAAGGATCTGGACTCACTGGTGAAGTCACTGCTGAAGATACTGGACAAGCCAGACAAGATGCTTCTGCTTAGGGATGTCAGGTTAGTTGGGCAACACTTTAACACCACTTAAGATGTAGGCTATTTGGAGATGTCAGGTTAACATGCAGGCTTCTCCTCGGGGATATCAGGTTAGTTGGGCAACACTTTAGCTCCACTTAACATGCAGGCATTTGGGGGATGTCATTCTAGTTGGGCAACATTTCAAGAACCACTTAAGATGTAGGCTATTTGGGAATGTCAGGTTAACATGCAGGCTTCTCCTCAGGGATATCAGGTTAGTTGGGCAACACTTTAGCTCCACTTAAAATGCAGGCTTCTCCTCAGGGATATCAGGTTAGTTGGGCAATTCTTTAGCTCCACTTAACATGCAGGCTTCTCCTCAGGGATATCAGGTTAGTTGGGCAACACTTTAGCTCCACTTAACATGCAGGCTTCTCATTGGGGATATCAGGTTAGTTGGGCAACACTTTAGCTCTAATTAAAATGCAGGCTTCTCCTCAGCGATATCAGGTTAGTTGGGCAACACTTTAGCATGTTTAGCTCCACTTAACATGCAGGCTTGTCCTCAGGGATAGCAGGATGTCCACCAGTTATTCACCACATGCTCCACGTCTCTCATTGCCAGGGGTGTTATCTACCCGTACCACATAGCCCGCTTTGACAACATGGTCAACTTCTACGAGATAGAGAGATACGAAGATTTATCTACCAAGCTGCATCTGCCACTTCGTCACCGAGAGAGTATGAAGGATCGGCCCAAGAAACAACTCATGACCACCGTTTTGGGTACGTACTTTCTACCAAGTTTATTCTTATTTTCTTGGCCATCAGCCCATCTACAGATATATATGTACACATTAATTCCTTGGGCGATAATGAAACATGATTAGTGTGCATGGAAGTATGAACATATAACTATACATCTCTGTGCGAGATGTAATTAGGTATTTCTGGCAGTTCTGGTGAGGTGAGGTGAAATTGGGTTTAACGTCGCGTCCAAGATTATTGCACTTATATAGCGACGTGCATGCACGTGTATGTGTGTGTGTGGCTGCTTGTACTAGTCCGGACTGATGCCGATTTATAGTGCTAGCTCACTGAGATACCATGCCGCAGTTTAACATGAATACCCCACTCAGACACAGTATACTGACTCCGAGCCGACCAGTCCTTGTTTTAGCCCCTTAATGCCGAGCGCCAGACAGGGTAACAACAAGTACAATCTTTTAACGTCTTTTTGTATGACGCGGCCCGGGATCGAACCCTGGACCTTCCGCTCTCCGGGCGGACGCTCTACCACAAGACCACGGAGGCGGTCTCTGGCAGTTCTGAGAATGCCTGTTAATAAATTTAGCACAGTTAATAAGTACAAGCTTATGTTTGCTGTTGGGTAGCTTTTTGTGTTTGATTATTGTAGATAAACCATCAGATTATGGTAAGTATCTATCTCTGTATAAAATGTATGCGCTGCAGTCAAAGAGAAAATGCATTTCATCTTCAGCACTGTTGCTGTTACACATTCTTTATAATCTGTTAATACTTTCACCATCTTTACATCTAACATTACAGCATAGAGGCAGCTGATGCAGTCTCAGCAGGCACTAATCCCTTCTATATCCTTTATCATCGAATAACAATTTCATGCATTAATAATGTGAGTGAGTGAGTGAGTTTTGGCTTTACGCCGCATTTAGCAATATTCCAGCAATATCACGGCGGGGGACACCAAAAATGGGCTTCACACATTGTACCCATGTCGGGAATCGAACCCGGGTCTTTGGCATGACGAGTGAACACTTTAACCACTTGGCTACCCGACTGCCCCTGCATTAATAATACATATGAGATGAATCAGTAATCTTGCTTAATATGCATTGCTTTTCACTATCTTCAAGCCTCTGTTTGTACATCCTAATATATTGCAAAATATCCCTAACATCCTGGCTAAACCAGAATATATATACTAATACATATTTACTCATGACTTTACATGTGATGCCCAGGTACATCTAGCTGCAGAATCTAAGTATTTCAGGAGAGTATAACATTGCTCATCTTCCCGAGGCAAGAGAGTTAACTGACTTTAAAAGTCCTGTTTCCACCCTTGCTGAACTAGGCTCATCTTCCAGAGGCAAGAGAGTTAACTGACTTTAAAAGTCCAGTTTCCACCCTTGCTGAACTAGGCTGGAATTACTGGGCTCGATCGTAGCGCCACCAGTGGCTATTACCAGTTATGTCCCTTCTAAGCCTTTCCTTAGGACCAATCAGATTCCACCTCTCGTATCACTTGCGTTTGCTTCACACAAAATGGTTGCGCCCAGTCAGGACGATCTGATCTATAATCAATATCTATATTGTGATAAAACGGGTCTTACATCGCGAAATGCATCAAATCATCTTGATTAAAAACATGAGTAGATTTGGAAAATATCTGCTGACAACGAGTTGGTAGTGCACATGCTTTGCAAATCCTGCAATCCACCAAAATCTGCACGACAGTTTATGAACTGGATTTCGATTTCGGTGCGCAATTTTGATTGGAATGTGCATAGACTCGTTAGTCCAGCCAAAATGTAACTCCATAATACCAGCCTAGTTCTGCAAGGGTGGAAACAGGACTTTTATAGTCAGTTAATTCTCTTGCCTCGGGAAGATGAGCCTAGTTCGGCAAGGGTGGAAACAGGACTTTTATAGTCAGTTAACTCTCTTGCCTCGGGAAGATGAGCCTAGTTCGGCAAGGGTGGAAACTGGACTTTTATAGTCAGTTAGCTCTCTAGCCTCGGGAAGATGAGCCTAGTTCGGCAAGGGTGGAAACTGGACTTTTATAGTCAGTTAACTCTCTAGCCTCGGGAAGATGAGCCTAGTTCGGCAAGGGTGGAAACTGGACTTTTATAGTCAGTTAACTCTCTTGCCTCGGGAAGATGAGCCTAGTTCGGCAAGGGTGGAAACTGGACTTTTATAGTCCGTTAACTCTCTTGCCTCAGGAAGATGAGCCTAGTTCGGCAAGGGTGGAAACTGGACTTTTATAGTCCGTTAACTCTCTTGCCTCAGGAAGATGAGCCTAGTTCGGCAAGGGTGGAAACTGGACTTTTATAGTCAGTTAACTCTCTTGCCTCAGGAAGATGAGCCTAGTTCGGCAAGGGTGGAAACTGGACTTTTATAGTCCGTTAACTCTCTTGCCTCAGGAAGATGAGCCTAGTTCGGCAAGGGTGGAAACTGGACTTTTATAGTCCGTTAACTCACTCGCCTCAGGAAGATGAGCCTAGTTCGGCAAGGGTGGAAACTGGACTTTTATAGTCAGTTAACTCTCTTGTCTCGGGAAGATGAGCCTAGTTCGGCAAGGGTGGAAACTGGACTTTTATAGTCAGTTAACTCTCTTGCCTCAGGAAGATGAGCCTAGTTCGGCAAGGGTGGAAACTGGACTTTTATAGTCCGTTAACTCCCTTGCCTCAGGAAGATGAACATTGCTGGGTACCTGATGCCAGCATTATGAAATAGTTAACACCAATAACGTATGCATGTGCTATATTATTCAACATTAAGACCTTATCTGCTGCACACGGCTAGTGATGCCTAGCTGGAGACATGGTTTCCCACATCTAGTGCAAACTTTATACCGAAGTTAGAGTGGAATTAATTACTGGTCTATCCCTGAATCCCCAAACTTTAGCCCCATAAAGTAATATAGGTTTTACCTTACTGTTAAACAATTTAATAAGTACAGTTGCAGATATATTTGGGACACTGTATTGTAATTCCTTTACAGAAAGTAGTGCCTTTTTTGTTTTTGAGGATACAGTCACTGTACATTTCGTCCATGACAACTGTGTAGAGACACCTAGATAGTTGTAATAACGTGATGTTTTCATCTGTTTTCCATCCATGAACGTTGTTTCATAACTCCGTCGGTAACTACTGTTCCTTAACACTAGTATCTCCGTCATAAACAGGTTAACCTGGAATACCCATGTGGTGTTATTTCTCAGGTTTGTCATCAATTTCAACGTCAGTCAGGGCTGGGCTGAATTCCTGTGGGTGATCATGTGACTCCCTTTGACATGTGACATCATTCCAGCCCCTGGGCGTGACTGGCGGTTACTTCGTCACTGTTAACACAATCATTAATAAACAACTTGCAAATCAAAGAAAAGTTCGCTCTTCATTATGTCTTGCTCCATCATCATAGGTTTCAGCTTCCTCTTCTTCTCTCGCACGGTCCTAGAGAAGTCTCCACTTATCCACAGTCTAAGTCCTTGGTCTTGTTCGCGGCTGTGAATGTGTCACGTCTATGGTGATCATCCAGTATCAGCGCAATAATAGCCTTTCCATTTATTATTAGATGAGCACGGTTGATGTCTGTTTTGAAGTCATCTAGATCAAGTTTGTTTCCAATAATCTCTTATAGTTGCCTCACAATCTTGGTACTTGACCCACCAAAGAGATTCACAAGAAGAATATGCCCTATTAGCACCCTAAGCTTACAAGGGCTGATTAGGCTTGGGACTCTTTACACAATCTTAGTAACAAATGTTATATCTGGGATAACACTTTCTTAGTAAAGTAGAGATTCTTGTACATTATTGGGTTGAGTCCCATTCAAACCCACACCGCCAGAGTGAGGCACATAATCGCCAGACAATCTTAGTGCTAAAAAAGCTTTGTGAATAGGCCGCTTGGTGGTCACAATATGTGACCTGGATCCGCTGGCACAAAGTGATCTTAGCGCAAAGGTGACCGTAACTCCCATACTTTAACATAGGCTTGCAATAGTTGTAGCACTAACACTGCTTTGTGCAAGTGGGCCCTGGCTGATTGTGTGTCATTGCAGCCTAACATTGTTCTTTATGCTGCTGACCACCATTGCCACTCAATATTTATTTTCATTAAGGTTCGTTCTGTATACATACTGAGTGTCTGACTGGGCCCGTTCCACAAAGCAATCGTAGTAGTAAGACGATCGTAACTCCCATACTTTAACATAGAATTACGACTGTCGTATCACTATGATCGCTTTGCGATCTTGATGCCATGTTGATCGTAAGGCTGTGATAAAGTATGGGAGTTACGACCAACTTAGCACTAAGATCGCTTTATGGAACGGGTTCCCGGTCCCTTATTGTCTGTTGTTATGCTACTGGCTCATGCCGTCAGTCATTACAGGGGTAGACAACTCATTTAATCCAACAATTCCACCACTCAGCTTGTACTAGCAGCTCATCTAACACAAATAGTGCGTGAGTGAGTGAGTAAGGTTTTACGCCACTTTTAGCAATATCTCAGCAATATGTGGGGATCCAACCCGGGCCTTTGGCGTGACATGTGAATGCTTTAACAACTTTGCTATCCAACCACCATTTGTAAAACAAATAGATCGGGGGCAAAATTAAGTAAACCTTTGAATTACCTGGTCTTAGACTAGCAGATTAATGTCCGTGTCTAATACTACAAGGTCTGATCCTGTCTTGGTTATTTGCAAGCTGCCATGTTGATATAGCTGTGTTATTGTTGATTGTAACTCTGTCAATATTGCCATTTTGTTCTTTTAACAACTTGCATTGTTCCTGGCAGAAACAATTTGCATCAGCTCTGAAATGATGTATACAAAATGGGAAACCGGTTGGTCCCGTGATATAGGTGTAGTTTATCAGGTTATAAATCTGGACATGTTTCAAGCCTGTAAGGTATTTTATTTGTTATAATTAGAAATAGAGAATTTGAAATTTAAGTTTTTTTCTCATCTTACAAAGCCATGTATTTTCTTTATAAAAGCACAAAAATAGGACAGTGGAATTTTATTATTATTTCAACCACTGACCTAAACAAAAATATGCATTAAGAATCACCAGCACTGGTTTTTCCAGATGAAAATGGCCACTTCCACATCAAGACAGTGGATCAGTATGAACGGGATAAGAGGACGGAGGCTAAAGTTCTACAAACCATGAAGACTCACTCAAGTTTCGACAGCCCCCAACCAGTTGCAGCTAAACCAGTTGCAGCGAAACCAGTTGCAGTCAAACCAGTTGCAGTCAAACCAGTTGCAGTCAAACCAGTTTCAGCCACACCAGTTTCAGCCACACCAGTTTCAGCCACACCAGTGGCAGCTAAACCAATCCACCTCAAGGAGACGTCGGCCATTACATCTGAACACAAACCTGCCACGCCCGAGCCGATCCACTGGGTGAAGCTCAACCACGTTGCAGACAGTGGACATAAGTAAGACTTTCGCCACTGTTAGTTGAGTTTTGTTGAAAGTTCATTACAACATACATGACAATAGAAATATGACCACCTTATGACTTCTGCAGTATGCGTGTCTTCATAGACCATTTTGTTCTTTGTTTTGAGGATGTTCCTGTTCTTGTTTGCAGAACCGATGAAGAAATAACTAAACATTACAAATAGGCTTGTTTTGAAAAATAACATCATAACAGGTTTTGTTACATTGTTTATCAAATGTTTTTCTTCAGGAATTATAACAACTAGCTTTTGATATCACATAATGTTGGGGTATTTAGCTAATATCAACCCTGACAACTGTCTTATATCATATCTCTATGTCAGAATGATGAGATTTGATTGGTCCTTGTGATCTTGATTATCTAGTATGTATCCCGCCTTGTAGGGAATTAAATTTCTTAGCAGGAGAATATATCCCTTATACCCCGCCATGATCAGGTCAGGCTGCATGTAGATTTTTGGTTGGTTTGTTGTTTAACGCCGCACTCAGCAATATTCCAGCTATATGACGGTGGGCTGTAAATAATCGGGGCTGGACCAGACAATCCAGTGATTAATATCACGAGCATCGATCCACGCAATTGGGATCGATGACATGCATAAACCAAGTCAGCGAGCCTGACCACCCGATCCCATTAGTCGCCTTTTACGACAAACATAGTCGCCTTTAACGGCAGGCATGGGTTGCTGAAGACCTATTCTTCCCGAAATCTTCACGGTTTTTGAGAGGCAGAATAAATCCCTTATGCCCTGCTTCAAAGCAAAAAGCTGCACAATGTTTCTGAGTCATGAAAGTCATGTTTACTTTCAAATTTGAATTTGTTTTAATTCTTTTACAATGTCATATTAAAACATGTTGGTAAGATAAATTCGTTCCAGCTAGTGGAATAAAACCAAACGAGGGTGAAAAGCTGTCAATGAAGCAGATGGATATTTGCTATAAGCCATCAATGAAATAGACATATTTATGTGAACCATCCGTGAAATAGACAGACAGTTATGTGATATGCTATCAAAGAAAAAGATAGTGAGCGAGTGAGTTAAAATTTAACGTCACATTGGCATTATTTCAATCATATAGCGACGAGAACAAGTTGATATATACACAATTTAGTCATGAATACAGCAGTGATATGGAGTTTAACATTGCATTCAAGATTATTGTACTTACATAAATAGCGACATGTGTGCGTGCGTGCGTGCGTGCGTCTGCTTGTACTAGTCTAGACTAATGTCAGTCTTAATGTGCCAGCCAACAGCTTAACATGGATACCCCACTCAGACACAGTATACTGACTCCGAGCCAACCAGTCCTTGTTTTAGCCCCTTAATGCCGAGCGCCAGACAGGGTAACAACATGTACCATCTTTTAGCGTAATTCGGTGTGACACGGATGGGATCCACTGTCCAGGCAGACGCCTTATCCACTAGACCATGGAGGTTGTCAGGAAGAGAGACATTTACATGATTAATATTTGTTTTGGGATGGAGGTGTTGACATTTTTAATGTTTTATAGAAAGTGTACAACACCATAATCACCTCTGTCTATTTGGTAGCCATTTGGCACGACCCAGTTGTAAATAAACTTCATGAAATAATGAAACTGTTTTGTTAAAGGAATGAAGAGGTGTGTCAAAACATTTCTTACATATCTGACCTGCCTAGAAGTAAACTGATGAGTAGAATGTCCTTGGAACAAGAGGACGGTCCTCTCTGTCATAGCCTTGTATTTTCCTCCCCGACATTGTGTATCAATATCTTCGACTCTCAGTTCACTTATGTGTGATAATGCTTTAAACTTTAATTACCTGGTACATGAGAAAACAATATGATGTTTAAATTACATATTACTTAATATTTTTTCAGACGCACAATTCGGCAAATTTTCAATAATAAGGATGGCATTCCACACCTAAATTCCACGGTTGTGTTTGTCCCTAAGCTAAAGAAAACTTTAGGTATGCTTTCCAAAATCTCTTGGAGTTGGGATAGCTTGGTTTTAGTCACGAAGTCCAGCTTTTCATAGAATAAAGAGTTCTTTTTGTATCAGTTTGTGGAATTACCTATGAGATAACCTTCCCTATCATCTCTGTTATGCCAGGGATCATAGAACGGTATCTGGTCCTTTGTTTCGTCTTACATCAGTGTAATCAGAATTGTTGGCTTATATTATACCTAGTGACAGGCACTACAGTTTGTGGTCTGTTTTGTCCTGCCCAGTAACGAGTTATCTCCCCTTGAATGAGGCACCATTTTAGCCAGTGAGCTGTTATTGACCAGTTGTCTTATCAAAACCTATAGAAGTCAGCGGGTTGGCCAGGATAGCCATTGTGACATCAAAGAATTAACTGATATTGTTTGTGACATATTTAATGTAAACTGAAATTTGATTTAATTGTCTTACAAAATTAGTTTACTGAAAATTAGTCTGTATAGTTTGTAGTGATGATCAGTGTGGGTACCGCATTGTCTGCATAATGTTGACCTGCCAGAGGAGTGGCTAGGATCACCACTTCTGTTAAGCCAATCACATGGATCCACCCCAAGCCATATCCATAACGCTCCTCCAAAAGAAGTCCCTATGTTTCTCAGGGTAGCTAGTGTATTCAGGGATGAGAAAGATATTTTCCTTTTCAGCTGAAACTTCTCTTCAATGGAGCGTGGCCCATAATTTGGGGGTGTTTATGGGGGTTCAGGGGGGCTTGGAAGCCATCAGATTTTAACAAATTTATGGTCATTAAAATTCGCGGAAATTCGCGGATCTGCAGAAGATTCTCACCCCTGTGTATTTGGAGGTTGTCTTTGATCAGTAGAACATGGTTTGACACATCTCTAATTCCTCTAACATTGTCATGATTTTGAAGTCAAAGTTTTTACACAATGGAAATCTGGACACAAGAGAACTCTTTTTCTAATGCTTTAAACAGGATTTGGATTTCTTACAACTAGAGAATTCTAGAGATTTTTCTTTGTAGATTTTTAGTATGAATTCCTGGGTTGTTGTTGTTGAAGTTTCAGTCAACGCCTTTCTTTGTTGTCTGTGTGACCTTCACCTTATTGACTGAACATTTTGGGTTTTTTTTACATAGTTTATAATCCCATCATCGGCTGCTCATTAATCAGCAAAACACACAGGCATTGTGAAATTCTGTAATTAATGTATGTAATTTTCAAATAATCAAGATCAGATATTTGTGAATGAAATTGTGCGGTGTTTTGCTGTTAAGAATGAGCTCCTACTTTCTGTAGTTTGCTTTTTCATAACATTTTACATTCGACCTACCCTTACATCATGTACTCACGGCCATCTTATCCTGACATATTGATTTGGTTTCATCTCAGATCGCAATGTTTGCAAACAATGTTAACAGGTGGATTATCTTCCACACAATTATATCATACTGTTAGGGCTGGGACAGGTAACTCAGGTACCTGCGATGGATGGGTACTGAGTAGGACCCAGGTACCCACAGGACTACCCAGACCTGTTGTTAGTCACGTGATATATTGTTTAATGACAAAAATTATCTAAACCTATGGTTACACTACGTGTCACTAATGTTCACATTTCTTTCTGACTATGCACCCATTCCTTCTGACTTTTATATGTTTGAATAAAACTGAAACTTCAATGTATGCATGACTAGATCGTTTTATACATGTATAATACATTTTGTCAGGGCTACGGTCAAACTATTTCCAATCGGACATTTTGTACCTATCTCTTGAGACCGACAGCGTGTACCCAGGTAGGGTTGGGTAATAGTGGATGGGTACCCGGGTAGTAAATTTGGATTCGTCCCAGCCCTACATACTATAAGTCATCATTAGATGCAGCTTGTAAACTCAAGCATGTACATGCACAACTGAACTGCTTTTTGTTCAAGATGGTTTAACACAGCATATTTCTATATTAAATCAAACTGCTATGTCATATACAGAGCTATTTGCCCCTTTCAGGACTCCGCTTGAGAGGGGGCCTTATCGGTCAAGTTTTTCTACCAGTTCGTATCGATGAGGTGCTCGTGGACAGTGCAGCTGCAGATGAAGAGAAACTCCAGGTGACTTGTCTCTCTTTGCTATTTCAAATCAAATCCCAGCACAAGGGGCACAGTTTGGTTGGATTTGTCCCGTCGTAGGGTCCTGCAATTTGATATTTTGGATTTTGTGCAACCAAATAAATTGTACTCAAAAAGTCTCAACAACAAAAATTACACTTCACAAAAAAAGTTCATGCCACAAAAGAACATTGTTGCAAGGTGTTTTTCTTTTCTTTCAAATCAGGCTCATATGTTTATATAAAAAATATCTTGTTTTGTTGCTAAAGGTGAAGTAAAATTTGATACATACTCCCATGGGATAGTTGTATACATTTGGATTGTATACATGGGATAGTTGTATACATCAGGGATTGTATACATGGAATAGTTGTATACATGGAATAGTTGTATACATGGGGATTGTATACATGGGATAGTTGTATACATGGGGATTGTATACATTGGGTAGTTGTATACATGGGGATAGTTGTATACATGGGGATTGTATACATGGGATAGTTGTATACATGGGGATTGCATACATGGGATAGTTGAATACATGGGGATTGTATACATGTGATAGTTGAATACATGGGGATTGTATACATGTGATAGTTGTATACATGGGAGATTGTATATATGGGATAGTTGTATACATGGGGGATTGTATACATTGTAGTTGTATATATGGGACTTTGTATACTTGTATACATGGGACAGTTGATTAATGGGATGCAGATTTGTATAGACAGTGATGTACGATGTCTGTATTTCAGCCTGGTGTGACGTTGATATCGGTGGACAGTCAGAGTCTGGGTGGCTACACTGTGGAGGACACAGAGGAACTGCTGGAGAAGGCATTCCACAGCAAGGCCACGACCAGGATCAAGCTGGAGATCAACACGGACAAGCGTATGGCTTGACTCACCTCAATGTGTGCTCATGAACAAACTGCAGCAGACATCAAATATTATGTGGTCTTAAGGGCTTGGAAAAGTTACCGGTACAATGTGATTATTTTTCCCTGGTCAGTTGAAGATAGATTATATTCAGACACAGACAAGCGTATGGCTTGACTCAGCTCAGTGTGTGCTGATGAACAAACTGTGGGACAACTGCAGCAGACATCAAATATTATGTGTTCTGAAGGGCTTGGAAGAGTTACCAGTAATTATATTACCCTGGTCAGTTGAAGATAGATTTGATTCAAACCTTTCTAAATGAGACTTGTGACACTGTGAACACCATTACATGGCTTAACTGTTCTGCCTCTGTGTATCATGGCAACCAAGGTAAAGGTCATTTGAAGCATTCCATTATGTGACGCTATAGTGATTGACATGTCATGAGGCATCAAGTGCCAAGGAACTTGTCATGAGGCATCAAGTGCCAAGGAACATGTCATGAGGCATCAAGTGCCAAGGAACTTGTCATGAGGCATCAAGTGCCAAGGAACATGTCATGAGGCATCAAGTGCCAAGGAACATTTCATGAGGCATCAAGTGCCAAGGAACATGTCTTGAGGCATCAAGTGCCAAGGAACATGTCATGAGGCATCAAGTGCCAAGGAACATGTCATGAGGCATCAAGTGCCAAGAAACTTGTCATGAGGAATCAAGTGCCAAGGAACATGTCATGAGGCATTAAGTGCCAAGGAACATGTCATGAGGCATACATTGTCAGGGCATGTGATATGTGATAGCATCCTGTCCAACAAGGTGTATACCTACCTACATGTTTAACCCTACCTAGTGTGTATAGTACTACAACCAGCCCATCTGTGTCAACCCATGTGTCAACCAATCCTGTATGTGTGTTAAGCCATGTGTTAACCAGTTCTGTATATGTGTTAACCCATGTGTCAACCAATCCTGTATGTGTGTTAAGCCATGTGTTAACCAATCCTCTATATGTGTTAAGCCATATGTCAAGCAATCCTGTATGTGTGTTAAGCCATGTGTTAACCAATCCTGTATATGTGTTAACCCATGTGTCAACCAATCCTGTATGTGTGTTAAGCCATGTGTTAACCAATCCTGTATATGTGTCAACCCATGTGTCAACCAATCCTGTATGTGTGTTAAGCCATGTGTCAACCAATCCTGTATGTGTGTTAAGCCATGTATCAACCAATCCTGTATGTGTGTTAACCCATGTGTCAACCAATCCTGTATGTGTGTTAAGCCATGTGTCAACCAATCCTGTATGTGTGTTAACCTATGGGTCAACCAATTCTGTATGTGTGTTAACCTATGTGTCAACCAATCCTGTATGTGTGTTAACCCATGTGTCAACCAATTCTGTATGTGTGTTAACCTATGTGTCAACCAATCATGTATGTCTGTCAACCCATGTGAGTAATACTACCCTTCAACCATCTGTGTGTGTCAACCCACATGTCTGTCAACCAATGTGTGTCAACCTGTTCCATGTGTGTCTTCCAAACCATATGTGTCAACCACATCATGGGTGTCAACCAAAGCATGTGTTGTCACTGCACACAGAAGTGTAACCCGCCCTGTGTGTGATCCTACACAGTGTAACAGTGTCAAGTTGTGTACAGGTTCTTAGACTATGTTAGATACTGTAGTTAGAATTTACCCCCAGCAAACATGGATCATGGGCACATGTTACCATAGTGATGGCACATACAGTGGTCATGTGTTACCATAGTGATGACACATTCAGTGCTCATGTGTTACCATCGTGATGGCACATACAGTAGTCATGTGTTGTGATGGTGATGAAACATACAGTGGTCACGTTTTACCATAGTGACGAAACATTCAGTGGTCATGTGTTACCATAGTGATGAAACATAGTGGCCATGTGTTACCATAGTGATGACATATACAGTGGTCATGTGTTACCAAAGTGATGACACATTCAGTGGTCATGTGTTACCATAGTGATGAAACATTCAGTGGTCATGTGTTACCATAGTGATGGCGTATACAGCAGTCATGTGTTGCCATAGTGATGAAACATACAGTGGTCATGTGTTACCATAGTGATAAAACATTCAGTGGTCATGTGTTACCATAGTGATGAAACATAGTGGCCATGTGTTACCATAGTGATGAAACATTCAGTAGTCATGCGTTACTATAGTGATGGCACATATAGTGGTCATGTGTTACCATAGTGATGAAACACAGTGGCCATGTGTTGCCATAGTGATGATGTATTCAATGGTCATGTGTTACCAAAGTGATGACATGTAGTGTTATTTGTTACCATAGTGACAACATATACAGTGGTCTTGTGTTTCCATAGTGATGACATGTATAGTGGTCATGTGTTACCATAGTGATATGGAGGAACACTTGAAACAAAACACAAGTAGAAGGGATTAAGAATACGTACACCATAGGAAGACTCTATTTCATTGACCAGAAAATGTGTACCTATTTTGGGAGGGTACAAGCATTTCACACCAGTGAGAGAATCCACCTTCTTCAGCCAACCCACACCCCACACCAAGTTTCTGTTCTAGCCTTGGGTCCTATATAAGCCACTCGGGAACCACATTTACTCAATTCCAGAGACTGTGTGTCTGGTTTTCGCTTCGTTAGGTACCTGGGACCATTGTCAGAAAAATAAATCGTTATAGGTCGCGACAGAAATATTAAAGATGGCTCATCATTATTCCACTGCCGGAAAAAAAAATGAAAGATCATTTCATCTATCAGTATCTAAATATTTGTATTTGCTTGTTGGGGCTTTTCTTCATATTCAAAAAGGAATGCTACTCAGGTCTTTGAGATGTCTTTATTTATGTTATTTGTTGAAGACCAGAGGTGAAATCTTGTCATGTTTGGAGGTTTGAATCAGTGAATCAAGAGGTGGTTGAGTCTAGTGACGTCAGAAGTCATGAATCATGTACATGAATCATATGTAAATACATTCCATGTTAATTGAGATATCATTTATTGTCTTGAAAAGTGTGATGTATCATACTAACAGGAAGATATTAATGACATTTACTCACCAAAGTTACGGATCATGAATATTTTGGGGATACTGTTATGAACTTGTGTGCTCAGTCTATAAATCCCCAAAATATTCAGGATCCCTGAAACATTTTGTTCAATGTGTACATATCATATATTTAGCCATGTGTTAGTGTGTAGTGTTCTGAGTTTGATATTGTCCTCATTAACTCAGCATATTACTGAACAGGTGCTTAAGATGAAGGTGCTGTAGTTACCATAGCAACCAGATGTTCAGCTTGAAGTCACAGTAATATGCATTTCAGGAATTAGTAAAACATGCAAAATAATGAGAATATTCATATTTATATTCATATTTAGAACCTTTATCACCAACATTATTGGGTTGTGCTGCTGACTTGACTAGTATATATTCTTCAAAGAAATTCTTATATCTTCTGTATGAATTGTTGCATTATATCATTCCATGAAATTTGTGCAAATTGTTGCAAACATGACAAATTTATTTATTGATTTGTGTTTTCTGCACATTCCATGATTTACATTTTCAGGGTGGTGGGTGTTATTCCTTGCAATAAAAGTCGGGGAAGTGTTGACATGTTGTGTTGTTATTGTGTAGAAGGATCGGCTGGGATATCTGATTGACACGTCAACTCAATAAGATCAGACACGGTTCTCTGATCAGGTACTTCTCTCCAGGTCTTGATCAAATTGGAGGAAAAGATCTGAATATAAATGTTATCAAAATATTATCATGCTCTTCTTATCTATCACTTTGCTTTCCCATTCAGCTGACAAATTTTTACAAACGTCGAATCATGATAATAATTTGAGGTGTCTTTTCTTTCATGGTGTCTACCAACATTGGCCAAGATTTAGAAAACGGCCCTTTTTGGCCTGCTCGAAATAGAAATTCTTAAAGTTACGGGAATGTTCATAATACTGTTAACTAGCCTTTTTATTTCTATATCACCACTTCAAGATCCAGGTTAGAATTGGTCTTCAGCAACCAATGCTTGTCAGACAGACAGGATTGGGTGTTCCCGCTTGCTGACTTGGTTTTTGGTTGGCATCATATCCCAATTGTTGTTTGTGTCGATGTTCATGATGTCAATCACCGGATTGTCTGGTCCAGACTCAATTATTTACAGATTGCCTTTATATGTACAGAACTACAAATACTTCCTGAAAACCGCTAAAATCAGTCTTTTTCTGAAGAAGTGTATATCTCTTTAATAAAGCTTATTCAGTAGATCAAACAGACTTATCATGTCCTTGTTGTTTCAATAAAAATAAAATGGATAGGAGAAAAAAGATTTGTTTGTTTGTTGTTTAACACCGCACTCAGCAATATTCCCGCTATATGATGGTTGTAAGTAATTGAGTCTGGACCAGACGTCAGGAGCATCGATCCACACAATTGGGATAGGATGACATAGATCAACCAAGTCACCTGACCACCTTTCTTTTGCTCATTTAACAGTGAGTGAAGCATGGACCACCTAACCAGTCTGTGATCGCTTAACCAGTCTGTGATCGCTCAGCTGCCAGATCATGGAGGCTCTACTTTGCACCAAGGCCAAGGCTGAATAACCAAGAATGTTAACAACAGCTATTCCATAAACTAACAAACAAATTTGAAGCATTCATAAAATATCATCTGTCAACCACTAAACTTTATTATGGTTTCTTGATGTGAAAAAATCTGATTTCAGTTTCATGAATTTACCCACATTTGTTGTTCTTCCTACTCCTACCAATGATTAGATCCACACCATATCAAACTCCAACTATCATTCCAGCCACATCACGGCAGCTTGCATCACGGCATTTTGCATCGTGAAATCTTGCATCACGGTAGCTTGCATCACGGCACCTTGCAATCCGCCATCAACAACATCAGCCACACACAATCAGCTACACATTGTCAACTGTAACAAACAACATAGGATTCTATTCTTCTAATCTGGAAGGGGTTCAGGGTAGCCAAGTGGTTAAAGTGTTTGCTCATCACACCGTAGGCCCAGGTTCGTTTCCTCACATGGTTACAATGTGTGAAGTCCACGATGTTGCTGGAATATTGGTGAGGGTCGACTACCCTGGGACTCCATGGTGGCGACCTTGCCCTGATTCTCTTGTTTTTGCCTTGGAATTCCAACAACAATGAAGACAAACAATAATATATAGTATTTATTAGCATAGTTACATCACACCCTGTGAGTGCACCTGTTTGGGGCACCTGTTCGGGGCACCTGTCCAGGGCACATGTCTTGGGTACCCACACATGCATCTAACCACAATACTATCATGAGTAGCACCATCTAGGATTAATTATATCTGCACTATATAATGACCATCTAAGCACTCATATATCACATATATCAAATACCCATCTTGTAACATCTAGTGAAAGGGTCAGAATGATGGCAAGAGGTTTTCATTGTCTAAACAACCCGTGAAGATCCGGGTTAGAATAGGTCTTCAACAACCCATGCTTGTCGTAAAAGGCAACTAACAGAATGCTTGTCGTAAGGGGCGACTAACGGAATCGGGGGGGTCAGGCATGCTGACTTGGTTGATGCATGCCATCAATTGCATAGATCGATGCTCATGATATCAATCACTGGATTGTCTGCTCAAGACTCGATTATTTACAGACCGCCGTCATGTAGCTAGAATATTGCTGAGTGCGGCATTTAAAAACAAACAAATCTTTGTCTTAACAGATTAGTTGACTCCTAGAGAGGATGAAGACACTAACACCAAATCTTTTAGAAGTTGAGAGAGCTGTCACAATTAAAGCTTCCCCCTTCATAGCCAATCCTATTCAGTTTCAAAATAACGGATCCATTTGGCATCTAACTTGGAAAGAGGCTGAGGGCTCCAGTTGCATCAATCCCTGCAATGACGATTCAGCACTTCAGTTTTCCCTGTCCTGACAGAGACCTCTCCCATCCCTCATCACATTAATAATGGACAATGATCACAACTTGTAATACTGATCAATAATTTAGGAAGTTTAGAAATGACTATCATGTACACTACAACCCCTTTCTCGTGAAACATAATATTCCATGCTTTGTCGTGTTAAACATGGACCAATAAATAATCCTGATGTGGACCAATCAGGAATTTAAAGGAGTGTCAATAGATCCTTTAAACATGGACCAATAAATAATCTCGATGTGGACCAATCAGTC
The DNA here is from genome assembly GCF_022045235.1 of Haliotis cracherodii. Classification (NCBI taxonomy): domain Eukaryota; kingdom Metazoa; phylum Mollusca; class Gastropoda; order Lepetellida; family Haliotidae; genus Haliotis; species Haliotis cracherodii. The sequence goes on from NW_027266343.1 coordinate 49,180,294, forward strand.
AATTAAACATGGACCGATAAATAATCCCGATGTGGACCAATCAGTAATTTAAAGGAGTGTCAATAGATCAGTTAAACATGGTCCAATGAATAATCTCGATGTGGACCAATCAGTCAATTAAACATGGACCAATAAATAATCCCGATGTGGACCAATCAGTAATTTAAAGGAGTGTCAATAGATCATTTAAACATGGACCAATAAATAATCTTGATGAGGACCAATCAGTCAATTATACATGGACCAATCAATCATTTAAAGACAGTCCAGTAGATCATGAAAAAGCCGTCCAATCAATCATCTAAAGGCAGACCAATAGATCATTTAAAGGTGGACCAACAGATCATTTAAAGGTGGTCCAATCAATAATTTAAAGATGCACCAATCAATCATCTGAGGAGGTCCAATCAATAACTTAAAGGTGGACCTATCAGTCATTAAAAAGTGAACAATAACATGATCTAAAGCTGACCAATTATTTATTTTAAGGTGGCCCTGTGTCCAAAAGTAGGCAGTGACCATGGCAAGCAATCAGTGGAATGGTTCCAGTCCAACATTTGAATAGAATAGGGTAGATATTCTTTGAGGGAGTGATTAAGCTGTTTTTAAACACATTGTTCAGCAGCATTTCAATTATATTGATGGCATGTCCGGGTATGTGGTTACATGCCAGAACAAGCGAACATGAAGCAGAGAGATATTTACCACTCACGAGAAACTCACCAGCATGGATACACTTCATTATCAACTCTCAGCTTTGAATCAAACAAACTACTTAGAATTGATTGAGTGAGTAAGTTGGGTTTAACGCCGCTTTTAACAGTATTCCAGTTATATCTCAGCGTGTCAGCTTAATCTGGGAGGAAAGCCTGAGGTGATGCAGGTGTCAGGCGTTTATCATTTCGGTGAAACCCACGAGCATGAATATGGTGCTGAAAAACCTAGAAACATAATCCGGGGGAACAGGTATTTGAACCCACAATCATAGGAAACCACAGTCCAAGGAACGCAACTCTGCACAGCGAAACACGGCCCCTTAGACAACTGGGGAGCCCGTGCCCCCTTAGAATTGAGAGAACACCAGGCATATTGTGATCTGCTGCCATTTTGTGGTGGCCATTTTGAAAAAGGATGGATTGCTAGTATTTCATAAAACATGTGAGAATGAAGGTTTGTATTGGAATATAGCAAATTCAAGCATAGCGCCCAAAACAGAAATTATTCTAGTGCATGTGTCCTGCTACACTGGCAAATAAGAGTTACTTCCCTTTGTCCAGTTTGACACGATCTCTTGGCTCCAAAAGTTAACACCTGACCAAGTTTCTGATTCAAATGCCATCATCTTTGCTTTTGCTGTACTTAACACAATTACTGTCAGAAAGGCTCCTGTGGCAGCAGACTGACAGCCACTTGCAGACACACTATATAACTGGTTATAAGATATAGCTGTGTCAGCTCACAACACCACAGTGGACTGTTAGACTGCATCAGTGAAAAACCTATCCAAGTCCACAAGGGCAATACAATAGATCTTGCTTCGCTACATATATATTCCAAAGAAAAGAAATCTATTCTCTCAGGGTGTACAGGCTCATTTTGTACACCCCATTCTGTACGCCATGCTAATAACATTCTGTACGTCCTGCTAATAACATTCTATACGCCCTGTTAATGACATTCTGTATGCCCTGCATGTAGCTCACAGTTTTGGTGAATAACATCATGGTATTAGTCCTTTTGCAAGTGTCCTTGCATACAAGCTTTGACATTCAGAACTTGTGTTTGGATGTCCCGATCTTGGTCTTCTTGTTGTCTCCACCCATGATTGATGCGATGTACCGGTCCTGCTGTCTCTGCACCTCGAGCTCGCTGACCCTGTACTTGCTGACCCGGGCCTGTTCCCGTAACTTGCGCTCCAGGACCCGGATCTCCTCCTGCTTCTGATGTAGCACACCCTCCTTCTCACTGCACCGCCGGGCGATATCTGACAATACACACCACTACATCACCACCTCCTTCTCACTGCACTGCCGGGCGATATCTGACAATACACACCACTACATCACCACCTCCTTCTCGATGCACTGCCGGGAGATATCTGACAATACACACCACTACATCACCACCTCCTTCTCACTGCACTGCCGGGTGATATCTGACAATACACACCACTACATCACCACCTCCTTCTCACTGCACTGCCGGGTGATATCTGACAATACACACCACTACATCACCACCTCCTTCTCACTGCACTGCCGGGTGATATCTGACAATACACACCACTACATCACCACCTCCTTCTCACTGCACTGCCCGGTAATATCGGACAATACACACCACTACATCACCACCTCCTTCTCACTGCACTGCCGGGCAATATCGGACAATACACACTACTACATCACCACGTCTAGGGTTCACGCAACCATGTTGGAAACAGAGCCATGGTCTTCTGCATGCAAGAAAACATTTTATCCACTGGACTTACCACTGTTTCTGAATTAATTGATTTGAAATTGTAATATTGGGACAGATAATATGTACACCCTTCAGTCATCTGCATATCAAACAATGAAATAACTTTCTTTAATCTCATATCTCCATGAACAGCTGCTGACTGACCCAATTCACAACGCACCTTGACATCTGTTTTCCAGCTGCTGATTTTTCGATGTTTCTTTTATTGCCTTTGTTTTCAGACTTCCAAATCTTAAAAATAAAACAGCAATTGAAAATAAAATGTTACACAGTGGCTGTTTACAGTACAGATGATTCATTGTTGTTGCTACCAACATATAAATACTTATAAACTGAATATGGTGAGTGAGTGAGTGAGTGAGTGAGTGAGTGAGTGAGTGAGTGCATAGTGGCTGTTCATCACTTTTGTTGATTTTTCACTTAAAAAGGCTGATGTGGCCAAATATGTTTTTGTTTGTAATAATCTTCACATTTCATCCTCAACTTGTGTAATTTTTACAGTATTCGGACATGTATCGTCACCTCAAAGTTTAATACTTTTATTGAACTGTGTTGATATGTATTATATGAAAAGACACATGGGAGTGATTCTCTATCTATGCACCAGTGAGTGGGGTGGTGGAGAGGAGGGGTGTGGTGTGTGTGTGTGTGTGTGTGGGTGGGGGGGGGGGGGGCACTGAGCCAATTGATGACTATAATGGTCAAGTTGCACATTAGTGCTTCAGTCATTAACATATGACTCTGAAGGATGACCTTCAGAGACATTGGAGACAATCCAATGCTGCTTTTAGCAACATTCCAGCGATATTTCTAACCATGATGAGGAAGCCAGCTAGTGAGAGAATGAGTTTGGTTTAAGGCTGATTTGAACAGTACTTCACGACTTGTCATCCTAATGTGGGAGGAAGGCCAAAGTGATGCAGATTTTAAACATTGCCACTTCTGTGAAACTTATTAAAATGGCTATGGTAATGATGGTAATGACAAACCAAGGATCACAAAATCAGGGCAAAATCTGGGATTCAACACCCACGGTCATGGGATCATGGTACATCAAGGGATGCAACTCTGCATGGCAAATTGTGTCACCTTAAATAACCATAACTGGGCCACCTGTACTCAGTTGGTTAGATTATTAACAATTTTACAGTAGAGGCACAGAAATGCTGCTCCACACAGTGTACTGACTTGGGGAGTAAAACATGGGTCCTCAGCTTGACCCTTGATGAACCAACACATTAACCACTGTCCTACCCCACCACCCCAATAAGTGAAAGGCAGGTGGTAGTCCAGCTTCCTCCTTCATGACATTTCAACATGATCTGTGCCAAATTTCACCTACGCATTTTCAAAAGCAGTTTTCTCCCTCTCGAGCTGCTTGGTGAGGACTTCGATCTGACCAAGGGCGAACTCCAGCTTATCTGTCACCTCCATCAGCTTACCCTTGGTCTGAGCATGCTCCAGCTTCTCTGTCTGAAGAACAGTCTTGAGGCTTTGATATATGTTACATACTGATCCACACATCTGTCACATGTTTCATTAGTCCCAACACATCTGTTACACCTCCCGACTCCCATCTGTTACATACCTCCCAACTCCCATCTGTTATAGAAGTCATATACCTCCCCCAACATGTGTCAAATGATCTATATCCCCTACACATCTGTCAGCATTATACACCAACCTACAAATAGGACCTACACATATCTGACATATTAGTGACATATCTCCCTACCCATTCATGACATATAAGTCATATGACTCCACATATCCGACATATTGGTGACATATCTCCCTACCCATTCATGACATGTATGTCATATGACCCAAAATATCTGACATATTAGTGACATACATGTATCTCCCTACACATTCATGACCTGTATGTCATATGACCCCACGTATCTGACATATTAGTGACATATCCCCATACACATTCATGACATATAAGTCATATGACCCCACATATCTGACATATAAGTGACATATCTCCCTACCCATTCATGACATGTATGTCATATGACCCCACACATCTGACATATTAGTGACATATCTCCCTACCCATTCATGACATATAAGTCATATGACTCCACATATCCGACATATTAGTGACATATCTCCCTACCCATTCATGACATGTATGTCATATGACCCCACACATCTGACATATTAGTGACATATCTCCCTACACATTCATGACATATAAGTCATATGACTCCACATATCCGAGATATTAGTGACATATCTCCCTACCCAATCATGACATGTATGTCATATGACCCCACACATCTGACATATTAGTGACATATCTCCCTACACATTCATGACATATAAGTCATATGACCCCACATATCTGACATATTAGTGATATATCTCCCTACACATTCATGACATATATGTCATATGACCCCACATATCTGACATATTAGTGACATATCTCCCTACACAACACACATTCATAACATATATGCCATACTATACACTATACATGCTATGTGTTATACATGTGTCAAAAACATCATGTCAGTGAGTGAGTGAGTGAGTATGGTTTTACACCGCTTTTAGCAATATTCCAGCAATATCACAGCGGGGGACACCAGATATGGGCTTCACGCATTGTACCCATGTCGGGAATCGCACCCGGGTCTTCGGCGTGACTAGCGAACGCTTTAACCACCAGGCTACCCGACCGCCCCACATCATGTCAGAGTTGATGTAATACATGATAGTCATGACAGCAGGAGATACACGAGTTCAAACCCGCAGCCAAACATTCTGGAGTTTGAAACTTACCTCATAATCATTCAAAACCTTTTCATAATCATCGCGTGGTACATAATCTTCCAACATGGACACCTGTAAAACATATTTACTTAAATCAGCATCTGGGTTTCAAATTTTGGAACACAAAAAAACACTCACTGTACATACATAACTCTGCCTGTCCATACAACAATGTCAACCCTTCAACACATTAAATGTCACTTGATAAACCATGGTTACTCTCACAAACACAAACCAACTAATAACATAGGCCATAAGCAGACAATTAACAACTAGGCCCTTTCTGCCTAAACATGGACAAATATATGTACATTCATGTCGCATTTTCATAGATAACTTCAAGCTACCACATCCTAATGATGATCTGTGTACTTGCCATCATGTTTGGAAGACTTGAAACTTCATAGGTAGGGCTGGCTGAACAGATCGATAATCGGAATCATTGTGGATGGGAAGATGGATTAATGATAATCGATGTGAAAATAGTGTCCTCGATAATATCTTACATTAACTATTGTGATGAAATAAAGTCTTAAGTTACCGAAGCAGACTTGTTTTTGCAGCGTTAGAAATTGGCACTAGTCCTGTAGTCCTTACCAAACTGCCCAATAGTAAAGGTATCCTAAGGACTAGTAGACATTGGCCCATTTTAACATGTTTTAAGGGTTTTGCTATATGTTATCAATATAAGGACTAGTGGACAAAAACTGTAAGTTTCTAACCCTGTTTTGTCCATAACTAAAGACGGAGAGCAACTGATTACATCTTAAATGTACACAAAGTAATCCATGCACCAGTGACGTGAAACAGGATGTTCTGCCTCTGAGCTTCTTGTATATTAGCTGAAAGTTGCATCTCTTCTATTTATCGATAATTGATCAGTATTAAGTGAACAATTATTGATCTCTAAGATCTATATCGATAGACAGCCCTATTCATAGGAGATAACTTCTTCATCATGATTAATGTTTCTAAAAAATATTTAAAGGTTGTCACGGTGACATGTACATGAAGTGTACAAGCAAAAACAAAGGTGTGTTCCACATTGTTCCTTATTCGGTTCCTTTCTTAATAAATAAAGCATCTAAAAGCTGCTATTTTACTCAGGGAATAAGTTTGTTTGACTTGTACATGACACTTGCAAGATCACATGAGAGAAGGTATTATCCATATCAGAACCTGCAGTTCTTGCATCTTTGACTGATGATCTTCTCTGGACATGAGATTCTCCCTGATGAAGGACTCCTGCTGGCTGACCTGGCAATGATATCACAGATAGAGGGATGGGTTTAGCCCCTTTGAACATGTTGAACAATATATCAGTTATCTTCACGGCATGTTAACTCAATTATGTCATCATAGTCAATGTGGGAAGACAGCAGAAAGTGATGTTGTTACCACTTTGGTGAAACCCACAGGCATGGCTAGGGTGCACACTAGGGGTGACTATTGGTCTGGAAATCACTATTGCGATAAATGTTGATATTGAAAGAAACTATTGCGATAACTATTGATATTGCAAGCAACTATTGCGATAAATATTGATAGTTTTCAGTGTATCATTTTAGATGGATTTTATTTCTAAAGTTGAATTAAACCTTGGAACTGAAGTTCCTTTGAATGTGATAACCTTAACACCATATAAAAAGTAAAGTTTGAGATATGACTGATTTGTTTTTTCTTTACCCTAATAATTCAAGAAAAAGAAACTTCCACATTACCATGTGTAAATTACTACCACTCATGATCAAAAGAAAAACAAATTTGAACAGCATTGCATGTATTTATTGATACGGTAAATACAATCAAAACTATCAATATTCCTAACTGAAATCAATACTATTGATCGGAAACTGATTTAACAATTGATTTATTAACTTTAAGTGCTTAACAATAGCAATATATCGATATTTCGATTTATCGTGACACCCCTAGTGCACACTAACCAAATCAACTTGTGAAATGGTGTTAACATCGCGCCCAAGATTACTGCACTTATGAAATGATGTGCATGCACCAACAATATGTTCCCCCTTAACATTTGTTCTGGAGGATTCCCTATACCAGGAGTTATGTTCCTGTGGATTTTTTTTCTCATCCTTTTGTTCCACAGGAACAAAACTCCTGGTATATTCAATCCACCAGAACAAATGTTAAGGGAGAACATATTGTCGGGTCATAGGTTTTCGAAGACCACATTGATGGCGTTTACTCTCGCGGTAATGGGGGATGTAGCATCACACAGACATTGTAAATACTTAGATGATGGCTAATTCTTTGGAGAAAGTTGTCTTTTATACAATGTTATAAGTGAATGAGATGTTTACAGCTGTTCATGTGACTAGAGAGAAAATATAAATGTTTCTTATGTGTCCAAAAACCCATAATGACTTGGGGACATACATTTACAGATGCATATCACAATAAGAGTGAAATCATATTGAACACTCAGTTAAATCCAATGTCACCTCATCTTACAGAACAGGGCCCTGGTCCCAGACTACTGTGCATGTTTACCAAAATGTGGTATGAATCTTTCACGTTTTATCACCTTATATTATATTTTGAAGTCACTTAAGAATTGACCTTCACTTTGTGTGAGTTCATTGGAGTATGAACCTTCATAGAGTGAGGGCCAAACTGTATGAACGTCGGAGCTTGCGACGACGTTCATACAATGTTTTGCGCTCACTCTATGAAGGTTCATACTCCAATGAACTCACACAAAGTGAAAGCCAATTCTTATAATTTTTTTATCACAATTTCTTACCTCAAAGGATGTAGGCCATGATCCTAACACAATTTTATTTAGTACGTATGACTTCATGTTTACACTGACAGCCATACAACAACCAACTATATCGCAGAGTATAATAGTTCCTCAAAAAGAGAGGTGACATGGGTGTATGGATGCACAACTTGCTCTTCAGAAACATCTTACGAAGCACATGTGTTCAAATCATATCTGCATTAGATGAGAAAGGTCTGTCAAGAACTACCTCAGTAAGTCAGTCACAATGACAGCGCGTCGTAATACATTTACATCAAGTACAAGACGTCAAAATGGCCGACACGATAAACGTGACGGGAGAGATTTCCGAAGTTCTTAATGAACCTGTGGCGGTTACATGTGTTATTAATCAACTGGCCGATCATTGAAAGGTGAATAAAGATACTTCAAACATACACTAAGGTAAATTCAGAGATTGCTGCAGACGGTCAATATCAGCCTAGGCACGGATCGAGTCGACACTACGATAGCTTAGATGTGCATTTCATCGTTTGTTTATTAGGATAGGCCGCAGCGAGGATATTCGTGAACAATCATGCAGTCACGTTCTCTGACATTTATCAATGTATACTGAAACGCTGAGACCAAGATTAAAGGTTCTAAATGATCAGAAAGAATGCTTATGCATGTTAGGGAATTCCCAGGGGTTTCCCCAGGAATGTGGAAGTAGTCTGTCAGTGTTTACGTCATTTCAAGAACACAGTCTCGTGAAAAACGTATGAACGTCAAATTGAGTCGTTCATACACTTATGAATGTCAATTTCGCGGTCATGTGACTGACCTCTCGTCCAATGGAAAAGCCAAACATCGTGTAAACTTCAAATTAAAAAATTATATTTAGATAAGTGTACCAGCTGATTACATAATCGGGTAACATCTAGCGCTTTGAATAGGCCTAAATGAAGGCAATATTCATTCAAAAACTGCATCATTATTTGAACTAGTACAGAATTTGCAAGAACGAAATCTTTGTGACAAGAGACAAATACCATACATGTATATGGTCTCTGCTGTGACTGAGACGATTTGCAACTTGTATTGCATTTCAAATTCAACAGTAAGATCCATTTGTAATTTTGTCATTTCATGTTAGATACAACGTACATTCTGACCCAGTCGAGTAACAACTTCGTTCTGTGCAAGTATGATATCTCTCAGCTGATTCTGGACAATGATGTGTGACGGCAGAGACGACGGGTACGGATCACTCCCTCGGGTGGTTTCCCCTGTGACAACACAGTTGGCTTCCCTAACATCGGCAGCCATCTTGAAATTCCCGCAATGACTAAAGGTGAAGGTCACCTTCGCGGTCAAGGACGTAACTTTGACAAGTGCGTGCCTGTTGCTAATGTAAACGATGCAGTAAAAATACATTGAGGGTGCCAGTGGAAGGCGTACCGGGACCTCTGTCACAGCAAATGTCAATGTTTTGACATAATGCAGTTTTGAGACAGTATTTAGTTTGAAACAGAGAAACTAATAGTATGAGTTCGTAGTGATTATTACCAATACCAGAGCTATTAGATATCTATTTCCAATATCATAATTATGCCTTCTTAATTTGACCACAGGAATAAGTAGCTGACATTAACAATTAAAATGTTCAAAATGTGGAAAAAATTATGTTCAGCAACGTATTCCTGTGTTTTGACACAGTGATTATTAATGTAGATGACTTATTTTAAAACAACAAATGTGAGAAAAGTGAGGATTGAAAATAGCAAAATTTTAGAAAAAATGTAACTAAAGTCAAAATAATACATGTAGATTTCTCTGTGTTTACAGGGCATGCAGAAATTGTTTCTGAATCAGATGAATGAGAGAGTTGGAACTTTAGCTGCTTTTAGCAATATCCGAGCAATATCACAACAGGGAACACCAGAAATGGGCTTCACACAATATACCCATCTGGGAAATCGAACCGGGGCCTTTAGCATGAGGAACGGACACTTTAACCACGAGCCTACCCAACCACCCTTGAATCAGATGAACTGACATCATTATGTCCCCCACCACTGCAAATATTGGTGTTGATTCAAGTGTAGTATCAGTGTACTAGTCCCGACATTAAGCTCTCCAAATATCCAGCAAATATTGTCTCGTGTTGCTACTGTTTATATTGTTGCAAATAAAAAGAAAAACTATTGATGAAAATCGAGTAAATATTTTTCCATGTAAATACTGAAAAGTATTATTCATTCATGGAATTCATGTTGGTTTCATCAATCAATTTGTAAAGGGAAAGGTGTCAGTTTTCTCCTTGCCCTATATAAAAAACTCTTTTACATTTTTCACCCTAATAAAGTTTAACAAAAGTGTATTATATATAACAGGAAGTATATTCATGAAGTTCCTCACCTACCTCTACATTGAATGTAATTTTATTTAAATATACCATACACCAATTTATTGAGAAATCTTAATGTATCAATTTTCATCTATTTTAGTGGAGCATTTTTGACAGATTTGAATATTTATTTGGATTATCTCATTCTCATTCTGTTATTGTTTTGAAGATTTTTTAATACCAAATTAGTCTGTATATTCAGATTTCAACTGAAAATAGTTTAATATAATTCCATATAGAAATAATAGGAAGATTTCGTAAACTTTCTTTAAAACAGTAATTATTTATCATGAACATTCTTTGGTGTGATTAACCCGAATTATTTTGAAAACAGGAAAACTGTCAGATTTCCTCAAACGTGTGTTGTGTAATTTAGGAGGGTATTTGTCTCAGTGATCAAATTACATGTATCAACCACACCTGAATATTTTTTCTCAATATTTTAGCATGTTTATATCACTTGCATGCAAAGGTATTGATAACCTAAGACAAGTGTTGTGTGTTCAATGTCAGGATTATATCCAAGTAGCTAGTATAAAAGTGCATGTCACTTCTACTGCACAAAGTCAAGTTTCAAATATTCACCCCTCCGAACTAGATAACCCTCCCTTCTTAAAAACAGCCTACACTGTATGGATTGTTTCTCCTGCGTTATCAGCAGTGGATAAACAAAGACATGTAACTAAGCAATGACATGAGCTTTGACCTGCTCCACTTCTTAATCACCCATTGTCTTAACATCTAATTAATTTGTCCTAATGCTATATGTGTAATCTCTTCTTAATCTGTGCTATTTATAACGAGGCTAGACTGGGTCTGGTTCTCTTTCAGGGAGATTATACAGGCACGAACCTGTCCTCTTGTTGATAATTCAATCCTCTACCTCGGGGCCTCAGTGGAGGAGTATTGAACCACGATTGATCCAAGTGATCGACTCTCGGACCGTATTCCTAGTCCAGGTGTCACTCCTACAGGTGTACTCAAGATTTCATTATAAGGTGACAGTCTCCATATTTGCTTCCTTGGGACGATATTTGTTCTTTGATTGCGGACTGTTGTTTAATGAGGCATGGCTTTGAGACGGATAACGGTTCCTAATTAGTGAGGAGGGTCATGTTGTGAAACATGAAAGACTAGGGGGAGTCCATGCTGATCTGTCTCGTTTGATTTGCGTGTCGGTAGAAGTCAGTATTTGGGATGGCCCAGACCTGTGCCAAGTGGACAGTAGAACAATATGACCACTGACTGGCCCCATGTCAAGCAGGGAGGAGTGAGGGGTTGGACTTGAAGGAATTCAAGTGTGCTTGTTATACTGTAAGGAGAGACGATTGAAGACAAAACATAGCTTATCTTCTTAGGTCTCCTTGAACAGAACTCACAGGTGAGATTTTCTGGATTTTTTGTTTATCTGTGTTTGTATTTATTGTCTGAAGTTATGTTTAATTTTTTTTTATTATGTTGATATACAGTATACAATGTGTTTCTTGTAAGATTTGGGAGTGGTATTTGACATAATGTCTGTCATGTTTGTTCAGTCTCTTGTTTGTTCTCTTAGGTAGCCTGTTTGTGTACAGTGTTTGTGTACAGTGTTTGTGTACAGTGTTTGTAGTACAGTGAGGTTATTGGCACTGCTTTAAGTGCAGGTATATTATCAGTATGTAAACTGTGTTGTTAGTTCCTTTTGTGAGAATATAAATAATTTAAACTATCTCATTTGAAAATGAATTAACAATTGATATTTCCCATGTGGTGACTAGTTATATGTTGTGTTGACAAACCTGTCATAAAGATGGATACCTCTCTACCTGTGTTACACAAGGGCAGGAGGTGTACTTGTATTATCAGGGAACTGGTACATGTTTGAATAAGTGCTAAACAATACTGCTCCTACATGTTACACAATGTATATGTAAAAGATTCATCTTATAACTTAGTTGGTCCTGTACTGTATTCACACAACTTAGGTGAGACTTACTATAACATAGTTACAAGGGCCTACCCAGACTGGAGGGTTGGGAAGTTTACGTTAGATAGTTGATGGAGATCTTGTTGTTGGTGTAATATTTTTTATACTGCCTTATAATCAGGATATAAGGAAGTTGATTTCATCATGCTTGTTTTACAGTAATACAAACATGATTTTCTATGAAAAAGTTAAATGGGAATATTAGATATGTTTGCAAGTCTGACATAACAAGGGCCTACTCAGACTGGAGGGTTGGGAAGATTACGTTAGATTGTTGATGAAGACGTGTTATATGTGGATCTTGTTGTTAGTGTAATATTTTTTATACTGCCTCATAATCAGGGTATAAGGAAGTTGATTTCATTATGCTTGTTTTACAGTAATACAAACATGATTTTCTATGAAAAAGTTAAATGGGAATATTAGATATGTTTGCAAGTCCAACGTTTCACCCCAAAAATCCTATTTGGACTTTATAAAAAAATTAAGGTGAGGTGAAATGGGGGTTAACGTCACATTTAAGATTATATGCGACATGCAAGCACATGTGTATGTGTCTGGTTGTACTAGTCTAGGCTAGTTTTATAGTGCTAGCACACTAAGATATCATGCAGTTTAACATGAATATGCCACTCAGACACAGTATACTGACTCTGAGCTGACCAGTCCTTGTTTTAGCCCCTTAATGCCAAGCGCCAGGCAGGGTAACAACAAGTCCCATCTTTTAACATCCTTTTGTATGACATGGTCGGGGATGGAATCCCCGACCCTCGCTCTCCATGCAGATGATCCACCACTAGACCACAGAGGCTGTCTAAAAAATTAAGATAAACATGTTGGTTTCTGTCGTAAGGTTGAATTATTATTCTACTTGTAGTCATATGTTAGTCACCAGTCTCAGAGAGAAAGAGAAAAAACGATAGCTTGATGTTTGTGTTTATCTTATACATATTGTTTCATGACTAATGTCTTGTAACCTACATGATGTCTGGTATTTTATGATGCTTAGTATATGATAATGTCTAGGGTGTAATAATGTCTGGATATAGTATGTTATAATGCTTGATGTGTTATAATGTCTGGATAGAGTATGTTATAATGCTTGGTATGTGATAATGTCTAGATATGGAGTGTTATAACCCTTGATATGTTATAATGTCTAGATATGGAGTGTTATAACCCTTGATATGTTATAATGTCTGGATAGAGTATGTTATAATGCTTGGTATGTGATAATGTCTATATATGGAGTGTTATAACCCTTGATATGTTATGATGTCTAGATATGGAGTGTTATAACTCTTGATATGTTATAATGTGTAGATATAGAGTGTTATAATCCCTGAAAACATAACACTCTTCTCCTCCAGGATGGATCTGCAGCATGGAAATTTGATGTGTCGGTGAAGGTTCATCTGACTTTAGATTCCAGAAGTCAACTGGCCAGAAAATTTCCAAAAGTATGATGGAAATATGCACTTTTTCCAAATAGAAAATAATTCAGTGAAATACTCAGTGTGATATCAGTATATCAAGCATGGATCACCTACAAGCAATGAGCGAAGGGGTGGAGGAAGCGTTGTCCCTGTTGGAGGTGTTGTCTAGTCGGAATTCGTGTATCACAGAGCTGGAGGTATGGGCATTATGCAGAGAGTGTGCACTCACATTGGAGTACATGCAGAGTGAGCCTGATCTATACCAGGGGCTGTGCATCACCCCCGAAACTGTTGCCTTCGATCAGACTGGGAGCGTTTGTTTTCTGGACCTCGGAATTGGTGAGTTTCTTTCATTTTTTATTTATCTTAATTACGATATAGAACCATGTACTGGCAATCAACTGTGCAGTGAGAAGTTGATGAAGAGTGAGTGAGTGAGTTGGGTTTAACAACACTTTTAACAGTATTTCATTTATATCACAGCGTGTCAGCTTAATGTGGGAGGAAAGCCCAAAACCAAAGCAGAAATATGTCCGACAAAGCTAACATTTCACTAGTCCCTGCGTAAGTGAGAGATTTATTTTAGAATCTCTGATGGTTCTGTGGTTTGTAGTAGAATGTCTAGAATGCTCAAGATGACAACACAGATGTATGACATCATTCCTGCCTCAATGCGTTCATGGACATGTCATTGTAAGATCAATAATAAACAGAAATATGTCACAGACCGGATTATCTGCCCAAATCTGAATATACCAGGAAACTGAGTCTGAAATGTTGAAGTTCCTGCCAAAATGCAGCCTCTTACAATTTTCAAAAACTTTGATAAGTGTAAACAGCCCAACTTGGACCAAGAAATCTTGGTCAAAGTTTTCTTTGACCAAGTTGTTGATAAAAGTTTTTGATAGTGTAACGGGGGCTTTAGACATAAATGCTGAACATTGTACATAAAAAAGTTTGTTTTTTCTAAAAGAGTAATGTATTTTTAATCAAAATAAATTCTGAAACACACACACAATATTAGTAACGATCGATCGGTTTGAACAACATGCAGGACCTCGACTCTGATCTTTCACAGAGAGAGCAGTTCGTTCTCCATGAAACTTGACTATGTAATTAACCTGATTTAATTCTGTCATGTTTGTGTCTGTGTACTATATTCGTGTATTGCAACACACATTAACATACCAACACACCACCACATACCAGGACCCACTTGCACAAAGCGATCTTAGGGCTAAGATAATCTTAACTCCCATACTTTAACATAGGCTTACAATAGTCGTAGCGCTAAGATCGCTTTGTGCAAGTGGGCCCTGAACACACCAAGACCTTCAAATTATCTATCTTTTCAGTCAGCTATTCTAAAGCATGTAAATTATGCACTCTAGCTATTATTTTACCTCGATCGTTTGGCCAAAACGTGATAGATTATTGCTATTACTGGGGGAGTATGCCCATCCATGCATGGGTGATGGTCTTGATTGGTGGGATCAGAGTAGCTAATGTTCCCATTGACACTTTGCATCGCTTAAACGTTGCTGAAATGTTAATCCATGATTATGAGGAGATTATCAGCTCTGTGTATTACACAAACGCCACACAGAAGTCGAAGATTATGTTACGTATAAATGTAAAGGGGTTCAAAATGAGGTCAGCTAATTACAACTTCAAACCAAGAAAATACCTTGACTGTTGCCTTATGAAACACGTTTCAAGTTGAACATTTTCTTTTCAACAAATTGTTTTAACTACAACACTTCTAATCATATTTAATAACATTGAGAAAAAATATCATTTTAACACATAATAATGTTATCCCTGACAATTAACTCATTGATAAAATATTCAATGAGGTTTTTTTCAACTTTGATAATATTCTGCTCAGATTATCCTCATGACGTGAGCTCAGTTCATAAATTATTCACAGTCTCCCTAGTCTGTCTCACAGACCCTGGAGAAGGAATTAAAAAATGAATCCAACTCAAGTCTTGAATGATATGACAAATCTAGACTGCCTCAGCTCTACGAAGCGTTGTCCTGGGCTCCATTTTTTATTTTGTAGATACATATTTTAAGATAAGATGACTTTATTCCTGGGACTGCATGTCAGTCTATCTCCTTCTAAATCTTCTGTTCATGTTATTAGATAATTGCTTGTTCTGACTGCCTGGAGGAAATCTGTTCCAAATAGACAATTCGCATCTTGTTCTTCCTGTGAGTGAGTGAGTGAGTGAGTGAGTTGGGTTTAACAGCACTTTTAACAGTATTCCAGTTATATCGCGGCATGTTAGCTTAATGTGGGAGGAAAGCCCAAAGTGATGCAGGTCTGAGACGTTTACCACTTTGGTGAAACCCACGAGCACGGGTATGGTGCTGACAAACCTAGAAAAAGAGGAAGGAGGTATCTTATAAGGTTTAAAATAAGACATCTCCAGCCTTTTCATATAATCAAATGAGTGTTTTAAGCTGGGCTAATATACAAGGCTGTGACAAAAATAACCATGTTGAGTGAAATCATTTTAGTCATGGTACAATACATAGAGCAGAATAATAGTGATCCCTGATGTATACGAGCACGCCCTCACAGTCAGAGAGATACACCTGACTGACCTCTGACCTGCTTGAGTGAGAACACTGCAAGATAAACCCTGAGAATTGTGATTGCTGTATTCAGTGGTATGTTAATAAACACATCTACCTGTGGGATGTAGCTGGGATGCAGTAAAGGTAGGTAGGACAGTGATGTAAGGTTAGGCTGCCATCAGCTAGATCATTCTGATGATTGGTGGAGTCAAGAGTTTAATATCTATATTACATGTAGAAAAGTTGTGTAATTGTATCACTGTGTAATCATGATGACCTATACACTCACTAGTCTGTAGTGTTTCACAACTGTTAACAGATCCCAGGATAGTTGAGAGTAGGGCTGGCTAAAAAGATTTATAATCTGAATTATCGTCGATGGGAAGAAATATTAACTAATATCAATATGAAAATTTTGTTATCGATAATATCTTTCACAAACTATTGGGAAGAAATAAAGTTTAAATTTACTGAAAAACACTTGTTATTGTCAATGACATGTCAATTGCTGATCATGGAAGCAACAGTTATATATGTTAAATGTCCAGAAAGTTATCCATGCATAAATGTGTCACCACTCACCTTTCATGTGAAATATGTTGATTTCTTTCGGACTTTCTTTTCGGATGTTTTGGATGTTTGCTCAAAATTACTTCTCCAATATGTTTTGATAATTGATCGATATTTTGTTAACAATTATCAATCTCTATGATCTATATCGATAGCCAGCCCTAGCAGAGAGTCTTCCACTTGCGGATTCCACATAAAGTCATTAAGCTTGATCCACATACTTCTTGTTTCCCCATCACCTTGGTCCCCCTTCAAGGAGCGACTGGAGCGCTATGTATGTCGTAAGTCTATGTTTAAGTGTAGGAGTTACGATAATCGTTGTGCTGAGATAGCTTTGTGAAACGGAGCCCACTCAAACACTTTAAGAAAATGACGTTTTTACCTTGAATACATTTTGGACCTACTTTGTGTGTACATAATGCTATTGATTGTACCCTTACTCATCACTCCTGGTTTTCACCCATGGTGTGACGAGCCCGGGTCTGATTTATACTGGTACATCAGTCTGCGACTTTAGCTTCTTATCGGATGCCCGAGTCTAGTAAACATCCGTTTGGTCTTGTAAGATCAATAAAACTCACTCACTCACTCACTCACTCACTCACTCACAATATTCTGTCATGGTCAGTACTCAATACACTTTCGCTACCTTTGCTTAATTTGTCAAAATGACTCTCCTGAACAAGAATATGGGACAGATTTACACTTACACATGTGGAGTCATACAAGAAAACCCTTGACAGATTCAATCAAAACAGAAAACTGTTGTGAAGGAACTTTTAGCAGGGAAGATGTTTCCATAAGTGTCAAGACAGAGTGAGGGACGTCGTTATGCTGGAAATCATTTCCAGTCAAGTATTTGTGATTTTGCCACTTGTTCCAATGATGAAAGCACAACGTAATTTGGTCAGATGACCACTTTTTGTGTAGCAGCATTTGAACTGGAATCATAATCAGGCTGTGCTGGTGAAGGCCCAGGGTAGGAATGGATTGGAGATATTATACCCTGGATAACCAAGGTTTCAACAGTTTTCAATAGTTTCATTCAGTTGGCAAAGTCTGAGAATTTTTGTTGAGTAATTACCTTTCCCCTTTAGCCATTAAGAACAGATTTCTTTTCTCTGTTGCACTGCCAATAACAATATTTGTTTGATGTGTCTAAATTGACAATTGTGTTTCATGTTTAGTCAAAGGATTTGGGTGATATCCAAGATGTGGCTGTAATTTGCTCAATTTAATTGTCCCATCCTATTGTGGGGAAAAATTGTTCAAGTGTTTCAGTGCTGCATACAGAAGACTTGTTAATTTGTTTTTCCAAGATAATCACTGAACAATCAAATTATATTGAGGCTAAGTCAAGACCAGCTGACTCTATTGTTAAACAGCTTCTGTCAATAGGAGGCAAGATAAAAAAAATCATTTTACAAAGTTAAAATAAAGATTCAAGAACTTTTAACAAGTACGGTACTCGGAACTTATTTGAAATAGATGTAACAAATATTCAATAATATTGTTCCTGAGCCATGTCGTCTACTACTACCACTACCACTACCACTACCACTACCACTACCACTACCACTACCACCAGCATCTCCTCACAAAAACAATCATACACATTAGTGATGTGTTAATTATTTATTATTGGAAGCATGGCAATTCAATAGTTAATTAGGTTTGTTTATATACGAAAATACATGTACTTCGGGAGAGTATTGATTGTGATGTAAACACATTGGGCTGAGGCGACGATGTTCACTCACCTGTGACCGTCATCGTACATACATTGACGACTCAGGTTTAAGTGGGTAATTAGCACTAACGAAGTTACATTTAAATAATTAATTATCAAGTGTGAAAGTACATTTCTCTGTGGCATCCCAACTGGATTGTGAGTAAATTTGTGTTAGTTTCCTGTCAAATCAATTTTGCCGTTCTGAAAGAGATGCTATGACTTGGCAGGTAGGTAATAGGTAGTCTATATGTTACACTTGGGCAGAGTGTGTTATCTGTCAGGTATGGTGGACAATATATAACATTGAAGGAGGCATGTGAAGCTGGACAATGTTTTCCTGGGAATAGTTCTGAGGAAAACAGCTTTCGTTGATGACTACGTTACACTTGGGCAGGGTATGCTATCTGTCAGGTGAGGTGGACAATATATAACATTGATGGAGGCATGTGAAGCTGGACGATGTTTTCCTGGGAATAGTTCTTAGGAAAACAGCTTTTTTTTATGAATACGTTACAATTGGGCAGGGTACACTAGCTGTCAGGGAATCTAGACAATATTGATGGAGGCATGTGAAGCTGGATGATGTTTTCCTGGGAATAGTTCTGAGGAAAACAGCTTTTGTTGATGAAGCGTGACATGTACAAGGTCAAATGTGTTGTTGTGCAGTTTTAGTGTGTTAGATTATATCATATATATTTTGTTTCTTGAAACAACATGTTTCCATCATTTGAAAAGTACTGAGGACTACTACTATCACTTAAATGTTTTGTTTTTACTCTTTTAATTCAAGTTCATGGTCTTCGTGACAGTTATGTGAAGTGATTTTTAGTTATCAATACAACCAATAGTTAGTGTAATAATGGTTTGGCACATATTTTTCATGTTTAGTTTTCATAATTCTACGCTGAACTCACAACTATATAGTTCAGACAAGTACTTTAAAGGGAAGGGTATTTATGATGTTGATAATGGCTACTACTTCTACAACAACTACTAATATTGCAACGGCTTAAGGTTAATAATTATGCAATGTAAATGAATTGTTAATCATAACATTAATATTGATCGTTTATTAATAATATTGAAACCCAATATTTTTAAGGTATATTTGACAAAGAATCAGTCCAGCCCAGCGTCATCAGGGCCACTTCACACATTCTGACAACAGCCTCATGACAAATACAGGGATTAAGGCACGCATTAAACATAATTGCCAGATTGGTGCTATTGTTGGCTGATACCAAGGCGATTGTTGTCCTGATTGTCTCCAATGTCTCTGAGGGTCATCCCTCAGTCATATGTTAATGACTGAAGCACTAATGTGCAACTTGACCATCTAAGTCATCAATCGGCTCAGTGCCCCCCCCCCCCCCCCCCCACACACACACACACCACACCCCTCCTCTCCACCACCCCACTCACTGGTGCATAGATAGAGAATCACTCCCATGTGTCTTTTCATATAATACATATCAACACAGTTCAATAACAGTATTAGACTTTGTGGTGACGATACATGTCCGAATACTGTAAGAGGATGAAATGTAAAGTTTATTACAAACAAAAATATATTTGCCCACATCTGGTTTTTGTGGTGTAAAATTAACAAAAGTAATGACCAACAGCCACTATGCACAGAAATTTATAATATGGTAGCATTCTTATTAACTAAGCAATCCGTATTGATACGAGGGTGGATTGATAAAAGTTCTGAGCCTCTCTGAGAAAGAATTGTGTAATTGTGAAATCTTTTGTTTTGGACATTATATGATGTCACTCACTCACTCACTCACTCACTCACCCACCCACCCACCCACCCACTCACTCACTCACTCACTCACTCACTCACCCACCCACTCACTCACTCACTCACTCACTCACTCACTCACTCACTCACTCACTCACTCACTCACCCACTCACTCACCCACCCACCCACTCACTCACTCACTCACTCACTCACTCACTGCATGTGTAGCTCACGTTCCTGCATCCTCGTTTATCCTGAGTATTATTTGTTTCAAGAGATAGAGGGGTAGCCTAGTGGTTAAAGCGTTTGCTCTTCACGCCGAAGACCCGGGTTCGATTCCCGACATGGGTACAATGTGTGAAGCAGGGGTCCGGAAAATTTAAAATCCCAATCGGACATTTACATTTATGCCACGCCCCCTTCAAACAGCGTGTTTTAGTACGACTTTTTACACACAAATTACAAGTTGTTACGTATTCATAATATGATGAATTATGAATTGTTTCAATTTAAATTGTTTAATTCGCCGGACGATTAATAACAAATAATATCATTTTAGATATATACGTTTGTTTCTGTTATAATAACGATCTGTCAACGTTGTGAACGGTCTAATTAATATTCATGAGTCTGCTCAAGTGCACGCGTTGTAATATTTGGATCGAGACTATTATCCCACATTTGGTTATCACGTGACCTCACGGGAAGAGTTTTTTTTTTAAACTAAAGATTATTTAAAAACAAGACAGATAATATAATCATAAATCCTAAACTATCGTTGATAGCAATAGTTATTTGAATACTTTTTCATCTGTACTTAATTATTGACCATAAAAGTTTTTGATAGCGATCGTCACAGAAAGCAAAATGGCGGTCAAACAAGATTCAATATACGACTAGCTACTGAAAACAATAAAATCTGCAAATCCTCATTGTATGTCAACCAAGTGAAAGTCGTTAGCCACGACTTACAAAATGATCATTCAGACTTTGAGGGTTTGGCAGATCAGCTCGACTGATCTGCATCGGTCGACTGGCTGTCGTCACGCTTTCGCTTCTTGTCTGAGGTTACGTATCGTAGCATTGTGAGGATTATGAGGTACATCGATGATGCAAGGTATTTATGTACAGTTGTAAACACATTTTACTCAAATTAACAAGATGTTCTCAGTAATAAATCCTCGATTAATCAGTGTCAACTCAGTTTATTGCCTATTACAGTGATTGACCGATTGGACTATCATTCTAGGTACGATGTATTTACAGCAATCAAAACAAACAAAGCTTGTCAGTGTAGATAATCTTCATTGTGTTACAACTGCAGACAGAAATTGCTCAGTCCTAACTGTTGATCATGTCTGGTCAAAATTTAAGAGTGTCCGGACAATACTTTTTAAAATGTCCAGACAGAAACATTTAAATGTCCGGTAAGCAATATTTTAAACCGGACATTTGAGATTCCTAATCGGACATGTCCGGCGCATATGACGGTTTCCAGACCACTGGTGTGAAGCCCATTTCTGGTGTCCCCCACCATGATATTGCTGGAATATTGCTAAAAGCGGCGTAAACCCACACTCACTCACACAATTCAAGAGAGAGATTTATAGATAGTGATAAGATAGATTGAGATGGTCACATCAATTCCGAAATAAATCTTTGGCAGAGAGTGACTCGAGGGTCTCCTCACAGTAGAATACAGATTTAATACAATTGACATTCAAGGCTGAGATGCCCATGAAATGTTCCGTCTGTGGCACATACTTCTACCGCATATCATCAAAGACAATCTCCAGTTAGACAAGAGCCCCCAGGGTTGCTCTAAAGGTACCTCGGTGATTACAGATGTACATAGGTAAACTATTACTTGCATTCACCATATGCCTGAGGCTGCCTGACATATATATGGCCGGTATTATAACCAATTACTGACCGGTCAAACGGGCCACCTGTTGCAGACCTTTGACGAGCTTCCTGTTGCGTCAATGCCCTTGTACGATTATCAAGGCTTATACAGCACTTCTTAAACCCCTGTAACTAACTGTCATACATTTAGATGATAGCTCCTCTTTGTTTTGTGTGTGTATGGTTGATGTACATAGTTGCTGATGCACATTTGTAGTAGGGCTGGTACTGATGACTTGGGTACTCGGGTTGGGTGGGCCCGTCCTGAAAAGGATAGAGGTACCCACAGGACTACTCTGACCCATGGTTAGTCACGCGTCATATAGTTTAATGACAAAAGTGATCTAGAACTCCATGGTTTCACTTCAAATCACTAATTTTTGTATTTCTTACTGACTATGCATTCATTCCTCTTAAGTGTTTAATTCAGAAATAAATGAAGAGTGGGAGTTGTTTATCATACAATGAAACACTGCAGGGAGAATAAACCATGAGGGGCACAGACTTATGTACAAAATGTACAAGCTTTAAAAATATTTACCTAAAGTTTATTAATGATGACTCCTGGAAGAGAATTTGATCTCACAAATGTCGGACAAGTCCATTTTACGAAAGGGTGGGTTAAATTTGGCATTTCCTGCATATTCTCACAATCCTCACGTGATTGTATGGACCTTTTCTCCTAATAACGATTGACATATCTCTCCCACTTTTGGATGCAACCCTTCAGTCACTGTGTTTATCTGCATAGCCCAGCTACATGGGAAACAACTCTCCAGACACTTCCCTCTCAAATATAATGTACTACAGTATATCAAGTTGAGGCCGCGTATTCGTATCTCCAGAAATGACGTCATGATAGAACACACTATATTCTTCATTGTTCTTTTCGATTTATCATGTAGCTGTTTTATATTTAAGAAATAAACAATGAGTATATATAAAGATAAAGCTTCAGTCATCTTCAGTGTATGTATGGCCAGATCATTTTATACATGTATCTAAACCTTGATTGTGTTATGTATTTAGCCTACTGACTTCTACACATTGACCAACAAAGTCTATAACAGAAGAAATTGATTAGTCGGCATTAATCTTTGTCCATCTTGCCTTCTGTTGTTGGATGTCCCAATGTGAATTTAATATCTATTCACACAAACACATGCATTAAAATGAGATATCGACTGTGGTGAAACTACCATCAAACTATCTCTGTTGGAATCCTGTCCAAGTTTACATCATGTAGGAATCTATGTCAGTGTTTCTGTAGTGTAACACCTATAAGTGAAATGTCTTTAAGGTTATCCCACATCCGGGATATAACAGGTCACTCTGGTTCCACAGGCATCCCAGACATAGCTACATGTCATCTGTCCCAGACACTGATGTTGAATAATATGGATATGTGCAACAGGTTTGAAGCCACAAGCAGATCAGGTTCCAACACTGGGTCACTGAAGCATCCCAGGCATAGCTACATGCCAAAAGTGGTTCCAGCGGAGCTGATGAAGAGCCCCCTCCAAACCTCCGAAGAGTGTTCTTGAGATTGATATTTTATCATAATGTGGTGTTGACATCAGTATAATAACAGTTACCTCCCTAGATATGTCAGGTGTCATCCACTGTCGTTTGTTGCATCTTCTTCCCCACCCCAGTTTATTGTCATCTCTTCAGATGTTAGCCTGTCACAGATGCTACTTTCCACAGCACTGCCTCCACTGCTCCCCACAGTCACAATGGACGTTATTCTGGTCAGGCTAACCTGTTTGATTATCTTCACTGTCTCAGCAGAGTCTTTGATGTGTGCAGCAGCTTTACGGCTGCGATCTAACCATGGCAAATTTCTTCGTTATTTGAGGATTATGTAAGAAAGTATTTTGGTTATTTTGGGTCAAATGTTACTTTCAAAATAGGGAGGGCAGGGTTAAAGCCCCCATCACACTCAGACACACAGACTCACTCACACACACACACACACACACACACACACACACACACACACACACACACACACACACAGAGAGTCAGTGACCAATGGTCTTGAGGTGATATTGATGATGATGCCTGTCTAACTGATGATGATTATGATAATCCACATCATGATGAATGGATGTCGTCAGACAGAGGATAAGGATATTGACAAATTACCCCCGTTTTCCTACCTGTCTCAGGTGTGTCACCTGTGTGAAGTTATATATCACAGAGTAATCAATTTCCTAGAGTACCTGTACATGCCTGTCATTAACACTCAGGTGTCATAGAGCTTGCTAGGAAATCTGGTAATTGGTGACATATGTCTCAATGGACATTCTCATTGCATTATATCAATTATAAACTTCTGTTACAAGAATGGTTTTATTCTATTTACCATATTTGCCTTAATCAGCACCCTGGGTGCTTAGAAAACTGTTAAAGTGGGGCTGCTTCTTAAAACCAAACACAAAGCAGTAGTGAGAAAAGAAGAGTTACTAGGCAATTATATGCCCCTTTTTCGCTGCTGTCATGTAAATATTTATATTTACCTGTGACAAGATTGAATATGTAGCATACACACCATGGAACCTTGTTAGTTCCTCAGACCCTGTTGGTCTGGAAAACCATCCTCCTATTGCTTCACACATTTGTACCCATTTGGGGAATCAACCTCGGGTCTTTAGCTTGACGAGCGAACACTTTAACCACTAGGCTACCCCAGCACTTAGTGGATGAACGAACGAACGATCGATCGAATGTTATTACATGCAGCTGTAACATTGCTCACTGCCGCATTAAACAAATAACAAGCTTTTAGTAGACAGTGGTCACTGGCTTTGTACTCTTTCTTGAAAACCAATAAAAAATGTTTACAAAATAATAATCTGGTAAATTGACAAAAATGGGAAGTCCATGCTGACATGTTGGGATGTCATCATAAGTTGTTAATACATCGATGCCAATTATAACTATATGTTATAAATTTATTATCCACAGAAACGTTTAGTTTTGTTAAAATTACAATGGTTAAAATGAACAATAGGAAGGCAGAATATTCAATTTTAAGTTGATTAGCATTAAGTTTAATTTCTTTGACAGATATTTAGAAGTTGGAGTAATAAGTAAATATAAGAATTTATGGATGAACAACTTCTTTATTACAACTAAGAGCGATGTTTCAGTGTAGGTTCTAACACTGTTATCAAGTAAGTGATTACTTAACATTAAGTTGATTAATTGCAGGCCTCGATAGGACATTTGTATCTATTCACATGCAGATTAAGTAATTTTGTTATTAATCAATATACCATGATACTTTTTCGTCAATATATTGATTCTAAACTTTCTAATTAATGACCCGTTCATTCTGACATGTGAAGTATATAGGGAATGTGTCCTCGTACATGACAGCTGACCCAGATTCAGCATAGGACTAGTCCTGGAAATGAGTGTGGTTCGTATGTTGCACTCAATCGCAACATGATCACACATGACTGGTGCTTTCGAATGAAATGACTACCAACATTCTACAGAGGTGATTGTCATTCTGGGTAGAAATACTCTGTTGTCTATTTGCAAATGTTTTATTCAACTTTAGGCCATTTTAAATTAATTGTTTGATTTTCATCCAAATTGTTAAAAAATGTAAGGCAGGGGTCATTTTATTCTTTATATATTATTCTATATGAAAAACAAACTGTTCAAGATGTCTGTGTACAGGGTATCTGTGATTCGCATGAATCATGAACACACGTAGCAATTGTATTTGTCTGTTTACTTGGCCACAATAAAATAATTTGAGGTGAGTGTTTGGTAGCGGTTGGTTGGTCTCTCTCTCTCTCTCTCTCTCTCTCTCTCTCTCTCTGATATATCTTTACAACATGTCTTCAGATACTTGATCAAAGCACTTAACAATAATATTGATGAAAACATAATTGTCATTACTTAAAACTTTTTCCTCTACTATTATTTTGCAATTGTCAACAATGGATCTGGCAAAATGCTGCTGCAAAAACACACAGAACTCAATTATGATAGATCTTGATAACAACTCATAGTAATAGGAATCTTCGGGAATCTAATTATCCAATGTAAAATGTACCGTGTACTTGAAAACGTGTCTGTAATACAATCTGTATTTAGTATACCAATATAACATAATATCTATCAATCAATATGAGAATACTGATATATTTTTTATCAATGCCAGCCCAACTGACTGACAATATTGTGACGGTATACCAAATTAAAATTCATAGACTTAACCTGAATATAAATTTGACACGATCAGTGACTGAAGTGTATGAATTATGAATATCAGTAAACAACAAGGGGCTTCTATACTCCACACAACGTGTGTCGAACTGGGAGTGTTTGGCACAGACATTGATCAGCGTATTGGTCCATACCAAAGATGTATATGTGTGTGCAGTGTGTCTTTCCAGTTCATCGAACCCAGGTCAAGGGGAAATATGACCCATTGGTGTTAGCCTAATGGTGGGTTCATTCAACTCAGAGCATTAGCCCTGTATGTTATGTGTCACCGATATTACCGTAAAGACACTAGTAGTGCAGACTTCTACTTACTCAAAAACTCAATGGAAAATGTAGAATTATATGCTTCATCTAAATCCTTTTCAAAAACATTATTACAACTTTGTTAATACTTCAAAACAGATATGATTTCTAAATAATTTATAGGGGCGGTCGGGTAGCCTAGTGGTTAAAGCGTTTGCTCGTCACGCCGAAGACACAGGTTCGATCCCTGACATTAGTACATTGTGTGAAGCCCATTTCTGGTGCCCCCCGCCGTGATATTGCTGGAATATTGCTAAAAGCGGCGTAAAACCATACTCACTCACTCACTAAATAATTTATAAATTTGCATTTATATAAGTATTGTCTGTTAATGTTAAGCTTTATATAAAGATATGTTCATTGTTTCTATTAAGGCTGGGACAAGTCTAAATTTACTACCCGGGTACCCGACCCCCTATTACCCGACCCTACCCGGTACCCACTCAAGTTGGGTACAAAATGTTCCCTTGGGAATTTTTTTACAGGAGCCCTGGCAAAAAGTATTTAGATATAGTATGTAACGATCTGAAGTTGACTAAATCTTTGTCTTTACTCAAATGTAGCGGCCATAAAATTTCCGAGTCCCGTGATGGGATTCGAACCACGGACCTTCTGATCAGAGGTCGGACGCCTTGTCCACATGACCAAAGAGGTTAACCCCGTCAGCAAGCTGACAAGGTAAGGATGTCATCTGTGGGATGACTCCACGCCCTGCTACATACTCCCCCGTCAACAGAAGGCACGTCCCGGGCCGCATAGTAGGGTACTGAGGCTTATTTTGCTCAAATTTGATATGAACGTGCTCAGCCCCACGTTGGGCGCCAATGTAGCGGCCATAAAATTTCCGAGTCCCGTGATGGGATTCGAACCACGGACCTTCTGATCAGAGGTCGGACGCCTTGTCCACATGACCAAAGAGGTTAACCCCGTCAGCAAGCTGACAAGGTAAGGATGTCATCTGTGGGATGACTCCACGCCCTGCTACATATAAAAATCAGAAGGAATGTGCACTTAGTCAGAAAGAAATACGAACATTAGCGACTTGTACTTAACTCTAACCATAGAATATTATTGTTATTGCCATAAAAAATATATCACATGATAACCACGGGTGGGTTACCGGGTCCTATTCAGGACCTACCCGACCCGAGTACCTGAGCTACCCATCCCAGACCTAGTTTCTATGATAAAAAACACTTCTGAAATGTGATCATTAATTATTTATTGTCATACAAACAACTGAAATTCAAATATTATTATAACTTTTTTTAGCTAAATAATAGAATAGACTTATTACGGTAGTATGAGTAGACTACTGTATTGCCTGTTCCACAACCGTTAAATGTGCTGAAATCACTATTTTGATTACGGAGTTACCTACCCTTCTGAATGTGGTACACGCTTAGGTTTTCTTTGATGAGGTTAAGAGGGGACTTTTTTTAATGATACTGCTATCAGATTTTATATCTTTGAGGTATAACGTCTATTTCCAATGAAAACAAAATAACAAATTGTTTGATATATTCAAGGGATTAA
This sequence comes from Haliotis cracherodii, assembly GCF_022045235.1. Taxonomy (NCBI): domain Eukaryota; kingdom Metazoa; phylum Mollusca; class Gastropoda; order Lepetellida; family Haliotidae; genus Haliotis; species Haliotis cracherodii. The sequence continues at coordinate 49,208,727 of NW_027266343.1, forward strand.
AAGAAATCTCTATCTACAAAAAGCTATTCTAGCTATTCTGATATTTTTAAGATATGAAAGTAGATTAAATGGATTTACAATTTAAGGCATGTACAGTTAGAACTCGTTCAAACATGAAAACTTTGTGTATAGAAGCCAATTCGAATTTACTAATTAAAATCTAGTAATAAACATTAAATGGCTTTACAGTTTACAACTTACAACTTACAGTTTCCTGTATCCATCCAAGCTAGCAAGAACTTAAACTGCTATTCTCCGGCTCAAATCTGTCTTTACTTAAAAGTGGTTTTTTTAGCACTTATATATATTATTTATATTAACACAAAAGATTTTCATTAATAGATGTCATTGATTATCCAAAGTAGTAACACTGTCCACTATTGCATATCATGAGGCAACGTTGATCGATGCTCATGGTGTCAATCACTGGATCGTCTGGTCCAGACTCGATTATTTACAGACCGCCATCATATAGCTGGAATATTGCTGAGTGCGGCGTTATACAAACAATCAAACAAACAAACAATCATTGAGCAAACAGATTGGCGATCTCTGTCCCATGGATGGATGGATGAATGGATGGACTTGTATAATGAGCCGCTGGCCTCATTAGGGAATAAACAATATAACTATTAACACCTGCCAAGGTGTATTTCTAGACAGTAGAGTTTAGAAAGTTTTGAATGAAATTTGCAGTGAACTGCATTGATCATCTCCACATACCTGTGCACACCTGGCCGCCAGGTGTACTGCAACAGTGTTACCTGTGTTTAATGGTCTCTAGCCAGGTATGTTCAGATTTAATGTTGGTTTTCAACTATGATCTTCATCAGGAAAGCTTCAGGTGGCTTCATTGATATATAATTGATGGCCGGGAGTGAGATTCTTAGTGTTGTGTACAACGTAGTCCCATATAGTGTCAGCTATTTACTTCACAAACCAGCGTTCAGATAAACATACTAAAAATAGACTTTCTGAACAGTGCGACACTATGTTATATCAACCTGTTCTGAAAAGAAATTCTCAAAGCTGATTGTGTCATTGAAAATATTCTAATTTCCATATATATTACCCAAAAGAAGTTAAGAAACCTGATTCTTTCATAATACAAAAGTTAATCTGCCAAGGCTTGGCATGACACTCACTGATTTACTATAGTAATATATACATTGGGTTTTCTTTAAATTCTTTTGAGTTGTTTATATTACTTCAAAAAGTTATAGACTCAAAAGCAGTAGAACATGAATGACAATAGAAAATGTAACTTACAAAATATTAATTTATCTTAAGCCATTTAGTACTGACTTAAGTGATATACTGATGGACATGATGGAAATTAATAAAGGAACGTTTAGTTTTAGAGACAGTAAATTGATATGCCATCATGGGCTCCCAGCCTTGTCTACCAAATACACGTTGGAAACAATGCACACAAACACATCTCAACATTTGATTCTGACGTGTTGAATTTGTAGGCGCGCTATATCAAATGTACTGACGGCAAAGCTTATTTCCCTGTATGTGTCATTGTTCCCTTATTTGTTTCCATTAGTATACTTGTGCTGAAAAAATGGTGTTCATTTTCTTGAGCAGCTTTGAATAATCCTGTAATGACAACTGATGAAAACCTGGCTCAGGAAAGTCATAAAGTTATTGACTTCCCATGCAATTGACAATGTTATCAGCTAGACTTGACCTCTCACTGTTACAGTAATGTGTTATGGAATAGGCCCCACAACCATTAAACTGCCTGCTCCTGTGATTTATACATGGATATACAACCAACCTTTCATGATACACACCACCCTTCTGTTCCAGCAGGCAAAGAGTTCAATATATTTCACCTGGGTGGATATTAAACTTTCCCCGTATTTAGCTTCATATTATACACGAGTACAACCCGGGTTTCCTGAGGTCACACTGACTTGCCTGTAGATAGAGAGTTGTGTTTATATTAGACTTGACTTGGTCCAGTCTCCCTTTTTGAAAAGAATGTTCTGTTGAAATAAAATATGATAGTGTTATTGATGTTGAATTATAGCTGAGTATCATCTGGTATCTTGCGATACGATTCGTATCACGAAACAGACTGTCGATACTACTGCACACCACATCATATAGGAAGAAATGATGAAATCTTTGAAATACAACTCTAAAACCGCTATCTCCATTCATTTATGTATTGATATCTCAAAAACTTTAACAAAGAAAACCACAAGAACAAAACAGGTTCAAATGAAGGGATGGTTATTAAATGTAAGTCGGCACATCCTCAGCTATCAAGTCCTTGTGTTCTGCCATACTTAAAGGTGGCGCTGTGCTACTTCTGCCATTATGGGAGGTAACTCTGTTTGTTCCTCTTCTAGTTATTGGGTATCGCAATCTCACAAACTGACAATTGAAATATCGATGATATCATAGGTATCGGTGAATTGTTGCAGCCCTATGTTGAATGGAAGATACTACAAGATTAAACACAGTTGAACAGTTTGAATTCATTTTCAAACATTACCATAGTCTCATCAGCAGTGCCAGTACTCTTATTTCTAGTGGAAGCCTAAGCATGTCTATATTGATTCAAGAAAAGTGGCCTTATTTTTTTCCAAATATGATGTCCTAACTGTAAACATTATGGAGGGAAGTTTTCAAGTAGGAATGGATAAAGTTACATTTCAATATTTTTCATCCATATAACTTTAATAGTTTGCAGGAAATTGTTGACTAAATCTCATCGATTGATAAATGACGTTTTAATGATTAATGATTACTAAAACTCTTCCTCATGCTGCCTTTGTCAAGCATGAAAAAATTAATTTGTGGCAATGATACAGGACCATGTCTTCATGTGAGTAGAAGTTGTACTGTTTTCAGGGGCTGTATAGTGTAAATACAGGTGATTAGGAGCTATACGGCTCCATCAGGTTCTATATTATCAATAGAAACACTAGGTGATTAGGAGCTATATGGCTCCATCAGGTTCTGTGTTATCTTTATACATGCTAGGTGATTAGGAGCTATAGGGCTCCATCAGGTTCTTATTATCAATAGAAACATCAGGTGATTAGGAGCTATATGGCTCCATCAGGTTCCATATTATCTATATAAATGCCAGGTGATTAGGAGCTATATGGCTCCATCAGGTTCCATATTATCTATATACATGCTAGGTGATTAGGAGCTATACAGCTCCATCAGGTTCCATATTATCTATATACATGCTAGGTGATTAGGAGCTATACAGCTCCATCAGGTTCTATATTGTCTATATACAAACTAGGTGATTAGGAGCTATAAGGCTCGATCAGGTTCTATTTTATCTATATAAACACCAGATGATTTGGAGCTATACGGCTCCATCGGGTTCTATATTATCTTATACATGCTAGGTGATTAGGAGCTATACGGCTCGATCAGATTCTATTTTATCTATATAAACACCAGGTGAATAGGAGCTATACGGCTCCATCAGGTGCTATATTATCCCAATACACGCTAGGTGATTAGGAGCTATACGGCTCCATCAGGTGCTATATTATCCCAATACACGCTAAGTGATTAGGAGCTATACGGCTCCATCAGATTCTATTTTATCTATATAAACACCAGGTGATTAGGAGCTATACGACTCCATCAGGTGCTGTATTATCTATATACACGCTAGGTGATATAGTTCTGTTTGTTATTCTGGAGCAGCAGTGTGCGCCTGAACAACATGCAAGTCCAACAATCTCCGTGTCCCGTGTTACTATCTGTGTCAAATGTTTTGATATCAAAGCACCAACTCTGACTTTGTTCAGGAAGTATCAGATGGATGATATGGGATGTAACCCAACTTTAGGGCTGTTAACTTCCGCAATAATTTCATGTGGATATTGTTCAAACTTGCATTTGTTTCAAAACAGTAGTCCAATTAAGATTAATTTCTTCTGACAATATGTACCATGTAATGTACTCAATTCACCCACCCGAACCCTTCCCGAATACATGTTACATTTATTCATCACACTCATACACACATACATAGACACACACACCAAGTTGTGGAGCATAGGTATACACTAGATTATAGAGCATAGACACGATTATAGAGCATAGATAGACACTATATTGTAGATCATAGATAGACACCAGATTGTAGAGCATAGATAGACACCTGATTAAAAGAGCATAGATAGACACTATATTGTAGAGTATAGATAGACACCAGATTGTTGAGCATAGCTAGACACCTGATTGTAGAGCATAGATAGACACCAGTTTGTAGAGCATAGATAAACACCCGATTATAGAGCATAGATAGACACAAGATAGTAGAGCATAGATAGACACCTGATTGTAGAGCATAGATAGACACCTGATTGTAGAGCACAGATAGACACCAGATTGTAGAGCATAGATAGACACCAGATTGTAGAGCATAGATAGACACCATATTGTAGAGCATAGATAGACACAAGATTGTAGAGCATAGAGAGACACCTGATTATAGAGCATATATAGACACAAGATTGTAGAGCATAGATACACATCTGATTATAGAACATAGATAGACACTTTATTGTAGAGCATACATAGACACCATATTATAGAGCATAGATAGACACCTGATTATAGAGCATAGATAGACACAAGATTGTAGAGCATAGATACACATCTGATTATAGAACATAGATAGACACTTTATTGTAGAGCATACATAGACACCATATTATAGAGCATAGATAGACACCTGATTATAGAGCATAGATAGACACCAGATAGTAGAGCATAGATATACACTATATTGTAGAGCATAGATAGACACCTGATTATAGAGCATAGATAGACACCAGATAGTAGAGCATAGATAGACACCATATTATAGAGCATAGATAGACACCTGATTATAGAGCATAGATAGACACCAGATAGTAGATCATAGATATACACTATATTGTAGAGCATAGATAGACACCTGATTATAGAGCATAGATAGACACCTGATTATAGAGCATAGATAGGCACCATATTGTAGAGCATAGATAGACACCATATTATAGAGCATAGATAGACACCAGATTGTAGAGCATAGATAGACACCATATTATAGAGCATAGATAGACACCAGATTGTAGAGCATAGATGTACACTATATTGTAGAGCATAGATAGACACCTGATTATAGAGCATAGATAGACACCTGATTATAGAGCATAGATAGACACCAGATTGTAGAGTATAGATAGACACCAGATTGTAGAGCATATATAGACACCAGATTGGAACACAGTTTTATTCATGTCCCACCTCAGATAAGAGGTTCTGGCAGTGATAGGATCAGCTGATCATGGCTGCGAAACTAATTCTTATAATGAGAGTTAGTCAATCAGTCACTGCATGTATTGTTGATGTTATGGGTGGAAACAGTTTTCTGCCAGGCATTCAATTCAGTACTAAGATACTGGTATAGTTGTCAACTACAGGTGTAATCTGATGTAGAAATGTCTTGAACAACCTTAACACTATCACCAGATAATACATCTGAGATTTGACATAAGGGATGAAATTAAGATCATTAGTGTTGAAAAAGAAAATGAGATTGCCCATTCTCAAATATAGACATGATAAATATTGAGTATTATGTCTGAGTGCATTTATTTAGACGACATTAAGATCATTTGTATAGAATACGAAAATGAGACTACCCATTCTCTGATATGGACACAACAAATATTATTGTGGTTGTTTGTTTATTTACTTTATTTAGTATGTGTATTTATTTGTGATGACATAAAAATTATTAGTCTTGTTTAAGAAAAGTAAATTGTTCATTCTCAAATGTAGACACAACAATCAATGTTTGTGTATTATGTCTGAGTATGTGTGTTTATCATCCCAAACTGGCTCCCACAGGAGATTTTCCTTTGGGTAAGATCAAGCGATATCTACATTGTAAATATCACTGCACTGAAATTGCATCACAATGCTTTGCAGACCATTGTGACTTGATTGTTACCATGACGTCACAATCAAATGACATCACTAATGGCTCTGCTACTGAAGCTGTTAGCAGTACTTTTTACACTTAACACACTGCTTATTACTGTCTACAAACTGAAAAAGTTGGAAGAATGATGTTGGGGGATAAATAAAATCTCACCCAAGTGTCTTTTGATATCAAACATATCAACACTCGTTGATAAAAGTGACATAAGTGATTTTTTTATCAACTCGTCTTGATATATTCGATATCAAAGACACTTGGGTGAGATTCTCTATTTATATATGTGGTGCCATGTTGGTCCGAGGGGTCAACACAATACCATCACAATCATTGCACCTGCCACTGTGACAACCTCCCTCAATCAGCCTCACGGCATTGTTTGCCAGTATGGTGCCAGATGCATAAGACAACCTCTGTCCAACCTGCACACAGGTAGATTGTCTCACCTGTCGTCTACCTGGACAGTGCTACAGCCGAAGTAAACAGGTGCTGGGGAGACGTGAGACATTGTGTCTTCTGTCTGCCGCCTGTGTACCAAGTCTCACGTAGACTCCAAGCTGCCGTCACCTTAAGAAAACACACGCTCATGATCGCACAACCCCTGCTACTGCCACTGATTGGTATGGCGAAGCTTACAATCTCTTAAACGCCACTTTTGTAACCAAGTGTGACAAAATCACACATGTACATAAAGAAAGTCCATTCTGAATGTGTTCTTGTCCAAGTGCAATGGTTTAAAAGAGGATCTGAAGACAATGAACAAAATGCTAGGATTCCTAGAGATTTCTGGAGTTTAGCTCGTATGGGTTTGTGGACACTTAGGTGATTAATGACTCGTCTTGAGATTCGATGGCTCAGGTGAAACGATAAGGAACGTTTACCTGGGACTTTGTCAGTGAAAGAGGTTCACAAACAATGGACGTATGGGGAGTTGTGGAGATAAAATTACTTGCTACACAAATGCCTCACAGGGGGTATAAACTTTCAACATCATATCCAACAGGTTGGGGAAAATGATTCCCGTTTCTATAACAGTAATTGGACAGTGATATTTTCATACCCCCTGAACCTGGTGTAGATCTCACTGCCTTGTGACACGGCAGGACTTGTGTTGGAGGCAGCTCTTACCAGGAATTCTTGTTGTCATGGATACAGGCCAATTGTTGATGAGTGGGTTATGACTGTCCTGTGTTGTCCTTGCTGTGACTGAATATAAATATTGTCCAATCAGAACATGGCATCGCAGAGTTCAAAGTTCAGGCACTGGGAAGCTAGGAAGGCAACATCAGAAAGTAAGTTTGTACAGTGAGTGAGTGAGTTTTGGTTTAACGCCGCTTTTAACAGTATTCCAGTTATATCGCGGCGTGTCAGCTTAATGTGGGAGGAAAGCCCAAAGTGATGCAGGTCTCAAATGTTTACCATGAGCACAGGTATGGTGCTGACAAACCTAGAAACATAATCGGGGCGAACTGGGATTCGGACCCACAATCATAGGATTCTAGCGTGCCCAAGGGATGCAATTCTGCACAGCCAATCGCGGCGCCTTAGAAGACTGGGCCACCCGTGCCCCCAGTTTGTACAGCATCAATCAGTGGTTTGATAGCCAATATGTGACATTACTATAACACATTCGATGGCTTGTCAGCAGGGCTCTTCGTCAGGGAAGCCTCCAGGAATAAGTATTATAAAACGTTGATGATCTCTTTCTTTTTTTATCAACATATAAGTGCTCCTACAATGAGGTTTAATTTAGTTGAAGTTATTTTGCTTTGATTGTTGGTTTAAAAAATGTGTATGTGCATAGGGAAGCTTGTTCTTTGACATACGTGGACAATCGCTAGTTGTAAAAAGTCACACCTAATGGATTTTGTGAATACAGGGATTATGTGAACATGTGGTAAGATGCTTTTCTGAATTTAAAATACAGTAACATTTGGGTAAATACCGATGTAAATACCTGGGTTTGAGCTTAAGAAGACAGCACGCTTGGTATGAGTGTGCTTTATTTACCGGTAGTTCCGTCAGTACGTTGTCCGACATAAAACAGGCTGACACATTAGCCCATTCATTCACTTGCTCACTTAAGTAAAACATGTTGACGTATTGATATAGAAATATGAAAAAAATCTATAAATCCCAACAACACAATCACATTTGCAATAAAAAAAAGGATTGCAAATATTATTTTTTTCTTTTGTGTAAAAAAGAGTTTTGTTTTGTGAAAAAATCTGTTTATTCAGCAATTTTTCCATGTACCACCTACATGGCAGCTGAGTAGGATGCTGTCCCTGCATATAGTGAGGCATTACCTGTGATACTACATCAATTAAGTACAACACTGTCAACGCATCAGAGACTTTCATCCTGTCACCCACTGATGGACTGGCACTTGTGACAGCCCTGGCTGAGTGATATTTGTCCTGTGTGTTGATGTCATTGATCAGCTCATCCCATAGTGGTGTTGGTGTGTTGGTACATGGAGTGAGTGAGGGAGTGAGTTGTACAGGTGTGTTGGGACATGGAGTGAGTGAGGGAGTGAGTTGTACAGGTGTGTTGGGACATGGAGTGAGTGAGGGAGTGAGTTGTACAGGTGTGTTGGGACATGGAGTGAGTGAGGGAGTGAGTTGTACAGGTGTGTTGGGACATGGAGTGAGTGAGGGAGTGAGTTGTACAGGTGTGTTGGTACATGGAGTGAGTGAGGGAGTGAGTTGTACAGGTGTGTTGGGACATGGAGTGAGTGAGGGAGTGAGTTGTACAGGTGTGTTGGTACATGGAGTGAGTGAGGGAGTGAGTTGTACAGGTGTGTTGGGACATGGAGTGAGTGAGGGAGTGATTTGTCCTGTGTGTTGACGTCATTGATCAGCTCATCCCATAGTGGTGTTGGTGTGTTGGGACATGGAGTGAGTGAGGGAGTGATTTGTCCTGTGTGTTGACGTCATTGATCAGCTCATCCCATAGTGGTGTTGGTGTGTTGGGACATGGAGTGAGTGAGGGAGTGATTTGTCCTGTGTGTTGATGTCATTGATCAGCTCATCCCATAGTGGTGTTGGTGTGTTGGGACATGGAGTGAGTGAGTGAGTGATTTGTCCTGTGTGTTGATGTCATTGATCAGCTCATCCCATAGTGCTGTAGGTGTGTTGGTACATGGAGTGAGTGAGGGAGTGAGTTGTACAGGTGTGTTGGGACATGGAGTGAGTGAGGGAGTGATGTGTTTGCATGTCAGAACCCAATGAGAGCACTGCACAGAGCATCATAATGCAGAGTGAGTGAGGGAATCTTTTTTAAGCTTTCTGAGAATTCTGCAGCCATATCAAGACAAGACCAGATTACGTCTTCAGCAACCCATTCTTGCTGTTAAAGGTGACTATGCTTGTCGTAAGAGGCAAGTAACGTGATCGGGTGGTCAGGCTCGCTGACTTGGTTGATGCATGTTATCGTATTCCTATTGCATGGATCGATGCTCATTATTTCAATCACTGGATTGTCTAGTCCAGACTCAGTTATTTACAGATCGACATGGCTGGAACATTGCTGAGAGCGGCATTAAACAACAAACAAACAGATCATGTTGGGAGCCATCATGCACAGGCCACCCTGAATGCCCTCACTGACTTCCTGTTTTTTAAACATTTATACAATCATCCTTAAAATATATACAACCGAACCCACTCATAAATGCACCAAGTGAAACACAATGGATCTATGTATGTCATAGTGTAGGTTATTGTACAGAACTATGTAATCCCATATATCGATCATCCCATGCTTGGCTGCTCACTAAAGTATGATGCAAAGACTTGTGTACAAGCTACTGTGGCCTAATTGCCAACTGGGTAATTATTGTGTCAATGTATCCATCCCGTGTGTACAACATGGCCACAGCAGTGTACAACCCTCTCTACCACAGCGGACAAGGCGAATGGAATTTCGGGATTGATATGTGGTAAGATACATTTCAGAACATGGGGAAACTTTGGGGGAACATATTTTAGATAGCAGGGTATTAAGTAACATACAGTTGGCCATTGTGGAAGAAACATGAAAATTGATTATATATTGTGTGTATTGTGGGAGTTTTTGGCGAATCGATGGTATATACCTTTTTCCGAAGTGCATTGTGGGAGTTTTATGAGAATCAATGGTATATATTATACAGAAGTGCATTGTGGGAGTTTTCATTTTCCCAAGGCAAAGGAATTTAATGACAATAAGAGTCCAGTTTCCACCCTTGCCAAACTAGGCTGTAATTATTGAGTTATATTTTGGCTGAGTCTATGCAAAGTCCAATCAATATCGCGTACCGAAATAAACACCCAGTTCGTAAACTGCTGTGCAGATTTCAGTCAATTACAGGATTTGCAAAGCATGTGTTCCATCACATTAGAGTCCACAGACATTTTCCATATCTTTTCATGTTTTTTATTAAGGTGCTCACGTGATTTGATGCGCTTTGCAAAGAAAGACCTGTTTTATTACACTATAGATCTTGATCGTCTTCACTGGGCACCGCCATTTTGGTTGAAGCAAAAGCAAGTGATATCAGAGGTGGAATTCGAAATAGAAGTGTCAGAACTTGTAATAGACACTTGTAATAGACGAAATTGCAGCCAAGTTCGGCAAGGGTGGAAACTGGACTTTTATAGTCAGTTAACTCCCTTGCCCCTGGAAGATGCCAATTGCCCTAAGATATGACATACATTTCAAGACACATCCACAATTATCTAATGTATTATGACTCCATTCTATTAGGATAAATACCCGGAAACCATCTACCACCATAGCTTCATTTGTAGCCCAGTCCAGATGACAAGTGCTAAATCTAGCAGTCAAATAACACCCAGGAGTGAGAGAATGCCTTTGTTTGTTTGTTTGTTTGTTTGTTTGTTTGATGGTGGCTAAGTTAGAGATAGGAGAGATGAAGACATGACATGATGCACTGGTGGCGAATGGGTCCAGGGTGTCCTTACTATAACAGATATAATGCCCTGGACAACAGAGGATGGTTCTTCATGGATTCAGAGACTATTTGTTAACACCTCCACATTTAATCATGAAATGAATATCTGTTCCATAGCATACACATTCTGAAAGTGTAGTTTGAGTCCTAAGTTTAGCTGGTGTTACTAGCAGGATGTCAAAGCAGTTCAGTTGATGCCAGAAAGAATGGAAACAAAAAAAACCCATTGTAATCAGTGAAAAGACATGTACCTAAAAATACCTATTTATTGAAAGCTAGTGATGGATTTGTAGCAAGTGTTGTAGTGTGAGTCTGTCGTTCACTTGGGGATGAAGTACATCACTGGGTTGTATACTTCAATAGACGGCATTGTTCACAATGTCCGTAGCCAACTGACGCTAATCGTGTTGCATCTCAAGGGATGTGTCAGCTGGATGCACATGAGTGGTTGCCGTGTGAATGATGTCAGCTGAGCAGGGATGACATGCACGTCACACAACGTCATCGCAACTCATTTTGTAAATGATAGTTTGAACTGATGGCAGAGTTTTCATTATGCAGATGAAACCATGGTTGGATTACCAAGGGTGTCAGGCCATTTTGAATTCATAGGAAGCTTTTAAAAATTGTGTTGCAACCATCACATATTGTGTTGAAATGTGATCTGAAGTAAGTATTTTCATGTTTCTAAATGATGAATACATTACCGGGGGTGTGCCTTGAGTTTTGTATGGAGACTTTCTTTTCAGCTACAGCTGAAAATCAAGAATTTGTTTTAATTGATATGAACCTAATATTTTTTGGTGTCAGACAATTCTTTTCTTCATTTCAATATTTACTTTTTTCAAGCATTTTTAATCCAAATATATGTATCAAATAGTCGGTCTCTTATATGAATCTATGTCCACTTATTAAATCCCGAAAATTATTCGACCTGTGAAGATTCCGGGGTAGAATAGGCCTTCAGCAACCCATGCTTGTCGTAAAAGGGGACTAACGGGATAGGATGGTCGGCTCGCTGACTTGGTTGATGCATGTCATTGATCCCAATTGCGTGGATCGATGCTCATGATATTAATCACTGGATTGTCTGGTCCAGACTCGATTATTTACAGACTGCCGTCATATAGCTGGAATATTGCTAAGTGCGGCGTTAAACAACAAACAAACAAACAAAATAGAAAATTATTCATCTGGGATTTCTTCAGGATCAATACCTTTTAGAAGTATGGGCTAATATTCACTGTATGTTCTGAGTTAACAAACAATATAAAGTAAAACAGAACATGAATTACTTAATTTAAGAAATTAAAGAAAACCTTCAAAGTTGTGTAAAATTGTATATTTGATGAAAAGTATAAATGAGAATTATATGTTAGAAACGGACTACAATAAACTATGGTTATAATGAACTCAAAGGGACCACAAATTTAGTTCGTTATAACCGTAGTTTGTTATAAGCACATTTACAGCATGTATACAGCAAAAGGACAGGACCAAAAAAAGTTCATTATATCTGTCAGTTTGTTATAAACGTGTTTGTTATGAACGTAGTTTTCTGTATATATATATACTAGTATACAACAGGTATATCCAGTAACCACACTGTCAGCACAGAAATTATCTCGGACTCCCACCAGTACACAGCCATCAAGCTCTCTACGCTATGGCTGTCAAGTATATTTCACTTAAGCTCTCTGATTGATATGGAGACACAAATGTACACAGCACAACTATTTCTTGATCATTGTGAAGCTGTCATTATTGTCCGCACATCACTCCATGCAGTTCTCGGCTTTTGATCATGGAATCAATCGTCTGCTCAAATTACCTGTGTTATTGTCACTATCCTGAAGGTTTTTCCAATGATACACAGATCAATATGTCAGACATTGCCGGAGTTTAGCCAGATTCTTTTCACTGGTTAGACTAGATGACGGTCTCAAACAAATAAGTTTTATATTATTAAATCAACTTTATAATAAAGCCTGTGGGAGCTATGGTTGTCATATTTTTGGATGACCCTCCCTATGTCCTTATACATATCTTACATGACCCTCTCCAAGAAGACAAAATCAAAAAGCACTTAATATTTTATCATACTATAAAATGTCCATTTTGATATGACCCTCTCCCAAAACATGTATGTGTATTTTTTTATGACCCTCTCCTAGATATTGTCCTATTTTTCGGTCACCCTCCTCTGGTGCCCTCTGACCCACCCACCCCTATAAGAAATGACGGGTACATTAACTGTGCCAGGATGCAGAATTGTGGGTTCTGAAATTTCTTGTTATTTGTTTGTGACAGAGATTGGCGTATGAACGCTCAATAATTGTGTCATGTGTCATGTATGTATAAAGACACCATAGCGTATGCATGGTCCACTGGCCTAAGTTACATCTGTCACTATCCATTTGCATCTCTTTGCTGAGCCAAGATCTTCTGGTCTGGGGTTTGAATCCCACATTTTTTCTGATTATTATCCTCGGTCTGTAAGCTCCATCGTAGTGAATGTGAACTTGGTTTAAAAGTAGGTATGAAATGTAGGTCACAGGTTCCTCTTCAGTAAACTGAATAAAATATCTCAATGTGTCCTTTCTCTCCCCCATGCTCGTTTCTGGAACTGTCACTATGAGGTTACTCTGTGGTAATTAACCATCTATTACACAATCATTGGAAAAAATGGTAAAACATACTACAGATGTTATTGTTGCTCATGACCAGTAGAGGAAAGTTATTTTCCACACCAATATCACTTAATATCCATAAACATATTGACAGATCAATGTCGGACGCCTCCATGATCTATGTGGGAATGTATGGGTAGAATGGCATCTTACATATCCTGAAGAGCGGCTCCGGTCCAACAATTGATCTGTACAGGAGATGTATTTGCACAGTCAGTGGACTAGAACCTATGATGGTGATGTAGAACACTGAGTTTACATGCTGGAACCGGTGCCGTGAACGGAGGGAAAACCAGGCAGACCTATGAATTATACATTAAAGTAAGTACTCGATCCTCCGGATCAGTTATGCATGAGGCCCTCATTTTGTCCGTGGAATATTTATAGATGATTAAGTTCTCAATGGATTGTAATGTACTATTTTCAATCTTGTCTTTGTGTGTTTGGTTTCAAAGAATGGAGCTGATCAGAGCTCTGTTCCAGTGAGGAATCTTGGCGGAGCGTCTGCCGGTATTTACTATATCTAGGGGCCAACTGGGGCCTTTTTATAGAGCTGTGACAATTCACAAAATTGCTGAGTGTGGCATTGAACAACAAACAACCTGTCAAGTGATGAGATTTCATAGATTGTATCATGCATTGTATTGTGACTTTAATTTGCTATCAAGATATGAGCATGTATAAAAACTATGCATAGCCAAGCATGGTATCATTACCAGTGTTGATGTTTTAACTTGACAAGATTTAATTGATGAGCATCATGTTTTAATGTTAGGGACATTTTTATATTGACTTTAAAACTGTAATCAGGCAAGGGACTGCGTGGCTTTGATTATCATAATTCCTTCTAATAAGGAAAGATGGGTTAAAGTGACAGAACTCTGTCTGTAATCAAGTTTTATCAAACAGATCCCTGTGGGGATAGGGTTAGAATTGTCCTCACAAGACTATGCTTGTCACAAGAGGCCAAATTATGGATTGGGTGTTCAGGTCAATGGCTTGAATGTCATAAGAGGCCACATAGTGGATCATGCGGTCACGTCAATGGCTTGGTTGTCACAAGAGGCCACATCGTGGATCAGGTGGTCAGGTCAATGGCTTGGTTGTCACAAGAGGCCACATCGTGGATCAGGTGGTCAGGTCAATGGCTTGCTTGTCACAAGAGACTATATAGTGTATCGGGTGGTCAGGTTGATGGCTTGCTTGTCATGAGAGGCCTCATCATGGATCAGGAGGTCAGGTCAATGGCTTGGTTGTCACAAGAGACTATATAGTGTATCGGGTGGTCAGGTCAATGGCGTGGTTGTCATAAGAGGCCACATCTTGGATTGGGTGGTCAGGTCAATGGCTTGGTTGTCATAAGAGGCAACATCGTGGATTGGGTGGTTAGGTCAATGACTTGGTTGTCATAAGAGCCTACATCAGGGATTTGTTGTCAGGTCAATGACTTGTTTGTCATAAGAGGCCACATCGTGGATTGGGTGGTCAGGTCAATGGCTTGGTTGTCATAAGAGGCCACATCGTGGATTGGGTGGTCAGGTCAATGGCTTGGTTGTCATAAGAGGCCACATAGTTGATCATGCGGTCAGGTCAATGGCTTGGTTGTCACAAGAGGCCACATAGTGGATCAGGTGGTCAGGCCAATGGCTTGGTTGTCACAAGAGGCCACATCGTGGATTGGGTGGTCAGGTCAATGGCTTGGTTGTCACAAGAAGTCACATAGTGGATTGGGTGTTCAGGTCAATGGCTTGGTTGTCATAAGAGGCAACATAGTGGATCGGGCGGTCACGTCAATGGCTTGGTTGTCATAAGAGGCAACATAGTGGATCGGGCAGTCACGTCAATGGTTTGGTAGTCATAAGAGGCAACATAGTGGATCGGGTGGTCAGGTCAATGGCTTGGTTGTCATAAGAGCCCACATAGTGGATTGGGCGGTCACGTCAATGGTTGTCAGGTCAGAAGAGGCTTGGTTGATAGCAGTCATCATTCCACAAAAGGGATGTTGCTCATTATGTCAATCACTGGTTAGTCAGACTCCATTATATACAGGCTGTCATCACAAAGCTGGAATATTGCTATGGCTTAAAATAACAAACCAACAAACAAGCTATTTTATAAGCATAGTGTTAGAGAACAGATAGTTGGGAAATTGAGGCTGCTGTGTCATTTGTGAAGACTGTCATGTCCTGTATGTTATCTGTGGAAATTGTATGATATCCTGTTATGTTCTGTTTGTTCACAATAACAGTTCACATCTTTGTTATCAACCATATAATCTCCGAATAAAGGAGCTTGTTCTTGTGAGAGGTTGCGTGTATGTGTGCGGGGCAAATATTGGCGGTGCCGCGCCGTGTGCAGTATAATCTGATACCCACCGTCTTTATTAAGAAGAACAGAAGCACCATTCAGCAACAAATTCATATATTAGTTTTCAATAGAGACGAAATTTTCTCAACATCACATCAAATTGTCAAAGTTGAGGGAAAACTGGAATCTAACTGTCATAATCGGTGTGTAAAGATAGCCAAGGTGTCATGTTTGTTGTGGCTGAGACCAGAATTGTTCAAACTGTTTGTCAAAGCTCAGACAAACATTGGTGCAATTCTGAACATCAGTGCAAATAGCTGCTATACTGGTGATCATCTTGCCAGAATCGGGTGACGAGTGGAATATAATATCAAGCAGAATAACAGACAACACAGGAAGGGAGTAGATCCTCTTCAACAGTCACATGACCCGGCTTCTCAACCTACTTGGAATTTTTTAACTATTTGTTTTGTTTGTTGATTTTTTTATTGAACTTGAAATTTGTGTGTTTCAATCTGTTGTTTATGTGTGCCGTGATGGATACTTGGGTTTTGTATGTTCTGTCACATGACCTAGCTAGGATCTTCCGCTGTGACTCCTCTTGATGCAGATCATGGACAATGTGTTTGTTTGTTTGTTTGTTTAACACTGAAAATAGCAATATTTCAGCTATATGACTGCGGCCTGTGAAAAATGGAGTATGAGTGAGTGAGTGAGTGAGTGGGTGAGTGAGTATTGTTTTATGCTGCTTTTTGCAATATTCCAGCAATATCACATCAGGGGACACCAGAAAATAGGCTTCACACATTGTACCCATGTGGAGAATTGAACTCGGGTCTTCGGTGTGACGAGCCAACGCTTTAACCACTAGGGTACCCAACCGCACCACAGTACAAACCGCAGTACAAACCCGACAATCTTAGTGATTGATATTGTGAATAGCGATCCACGCCACCAGGGTACGATGACACACAAAGCCTGTCTACATTGATTGCCTCCTGCAACCAGCTGTGTCTAACCCAGTAGCCCCATAGGCCAGGACATGCACAGATCTTATGTTCTAATATGAGATTTTGTGTATATCAATTATTTGTGTTCGATAAAATATAAATATGTTTTTGTCATTAATAATTAGTCATCATATGTATGGAAGTATTCATGAACTGTCAGTATTTTGGTCAGTGTCAAGTTTTGGAAATGAAATGATTGTGTCAGTTTGGTGTTTGTCTGATCAAGTAATTTTTAATTTTTGATCATGTTCTCTGAGTAGACAAGAAGGACAACATCTTGCAGTGAGGGTGCTTCACCTCAGATCTGACAATAATGTTAATATCTTCTCATCTTAATTAGTCTCAGACCCGTTAAGATCTAGGTAGAGAGTAGGTCTTCAGCAACCCATGCTTCCCGTAACTGGCAACTATGCTTGTCGTAAGAGGCGACTAACGGGATCGGGTGGTCAGGTTAGCTGACTTTGTTGATGCATGTCAATGTATTCCGATTGTGTAGATCGATGCTCATGATGTCAATCACTGGATTGTCTGGTCCAGACTTCATTATTTACAGACTGCCATCATATAGCTGGTATACTACATATTGTGGCGTTAAACAACAAACAAATCATGAGGTTTTTTATTGTATGTTTTTGATTAGCCAGCAACAATAGGGCCTTTCCAGTCACAATTTTATGACTGCTTATAGGTATTCATACCGACTGTCTCACAATAATAAACTTGTAAAATTCAATCACTTTAAACAGTATTTACTTCAAAATGTTAATGGTATATTTACATGGATAGGATAAGAGAACACGCAAATGGCCAAAACTTCAAATATTAAATGATGAAGGAGCAAGAAGTAGCTCTGAAACGTCGTGACAAAGAATAAAAGAAGTGGCTATCCATAAAAAGCGTCATGTAATCATGGTCTTCCAATTTCTAAATGCCTATAAAAGACTTTATTAAAGTGTCTGTACCTCAGTATTTCTGAATTGTGTCCAAAAAGCAAACTGACCTTGTTGGACATCTGACCCAAAGGTGTAAAGGTCATCATTATTGCAGCATCTAAATATCACAGTGCGGGATGACAATCTACCTATTGTATAGCATAGTTCTGAGATGGTCGAACCTATAGGGCACCGGTTAACGTTTTTGTGACCGCCGTTTTGGTCAATCAGGTGCAAAGTGTGGGCAGTATGATCAAAAGACAAGAATGTTTGTAAATGTGGAAAATGATCACCCTTGAGTATTTACATTCAGTAGAGAAGCAAAGTTTGTGAAAGCTCCTACGAGTGTTAAGTTTGATTGCGGGAATTTGTTTAGGGTTGTCTATTTAGACTTGAGTGTGTTCACGACTTGCGCTTCAAACACTGTCTCTAACAATACGACCATGACAGAATTAGAGGAATTCTCAAAGGTCAGGTGCAATATAATCCATCAGGGGACAAACTATTGTGGTTGAGGCGGTCGAGAAAGTCACCTTTTGTTGGGATCTGTTCACATTCTCATCATTGACGTTTATTTCTGAAGTGGGCGGGCTCCCAATTAAGACTGCAGGAGAAAGGAGTGTGACAAGCCAATATATACGTTTCAGCTCGGGGCACGGCTTGTGTGGTTGAAAAATATTTCAGTAAGTAGATCTTTTTTCTGTTGTTATTTTCTGAGAAAGTATTTTTTATATCAATATAAATATTTTTCAATACATTTGTATATTTAAGGGTAAACAGACAATGCTTGAAAGTTTTGATGCATGTTCTACACTGAACGGTACTCTTTAATTCCAGAAAGTGTTTTGTCATATATTTGCGATTGTTTATTATTTTTCCTCGATATGCATATTCTTACGCTGATTTCATGTATTGGTTTCTCAGACGTAATTCTCAGACGTAATTCTCAGATGTATTTCGTTCTATCAGATACATACATGTAATTAAATGTGTTCATTGACCAGTGAAGACAATGTAATATATATATGATTTAATCAGATTTATAGCTATGTACTATTTGTTGTATTGACAGACCAGAGAAGGCAATGAAAACCTTTATACATTTTTATGAAATGAATTTATAATGCTTCTATTGTGTTCACTCTTTAGTGAATATTTAAAATCAATATGATAAGTCAAGGCCACATTTTCCCATAAATTATTCCACTTTCCTCATCCTGTAACAAGGCCAAATGCAAGAAATGAAACTTTTATTTACCTGTCTAAGAATATTACTCACTCACCCATCACTCAGTGCTTTCCTGAGTGGAATGTGAACTATATTTTCCCTTTGCCACAAAATAAATATGTGTATGTTTGGTTCAAGCATACTATACTTATAATATATGACATTAATGCACCTCTCCATTACTTGATGAACTGAATTGTGAAAGCACTAGTTATATAAAAAGAGCAGTTTAGGGTGACATTATGAGCATTGTGGGTGCCCACTCTTCCAGCTGATTGGACAACTACTGTAGGTTAATGTACTATTACCCGGACTGCAGATCATGACTTGTGCTTGAAGTATGCTGATTAGGTGTAACAATAAGTCAGCACAGCATGACTTAAACTGTTTTTAAAGTTTATTACCTGTCTGAAACTGTTGTTGTTTTCTGGAGCAAGCTATTTTAAACATGATGTTATTTAAGTCCACCTTGACTTGAGGAAAGCTGCCCATGTTGAATGTATGTTAAACAGTGGTATGCATGAAGTATATACTGTATATACAATGTAGCAAGTTGTTAGGCCATATTAAGGAGTTAACACAATGTTTTCTCAGTTTCTGAGACATTATATTCAAAAAGTTCCAATTCAAGAATAGTTTTTGTGGAAAATTCTTGCTTGACAAAGAGAGTATGTTTGACTTATTTGAAGAATACTTTAAAAAAAAGAAGATTTTTGCGTTTATCATGTTAACCCTGTAATGTAATGTTATAATGGGGTTAACACACCATTAAGATAAGACTTGAGATAATGAAGGCCACCATCACTCATGTTTATAGGGTCCCATACCTTCTGGTCATGTGAGGTCATTCTGTTATTTCCTACCTGCTGTTATATATTTCGTGGGAATAAATATTTATTTTTTGAAGAGATGATATACTGACGGAAAGACATAAGGGAACAATGACACATACAGGGAAATAAGTTTTACTGTCAGTACGTTTGAAATAGAGCACATACAAATTCAACACGTCAGAATCAAATGTTAAGATGTGTTTGCGTGCATTGTTTCCTACATGTATTTGGTATAAGACTGGGAACCCATGATGGCATATCATTTTACTGTGTTCCCTTATTTATTTCCATCAGTATATCATGAAGTGAGCAAGTGCTACCAATACAAGTTGCATGCATTAGTATGTAGAAATAATATTCCTGTCTAAAACTAAGTGTTCCTTATTTATCTTTATCAGTATAAATACCAGGGGTGTCACACTGTGACGATTATCAATGTGTGGCTCCATCACTAGTCTACACCTGTCCCATTGCTATATTATGTTCATGTATTGATTCATATCTTAATTCTGTATTGACTTTCACAACGTAATGTTTGTACTCGCCTGACCCAGTGACTACTCAGTGGCTTACAATGCTGCCTGTCATGAAATATAGGGCTAGATGTTATTCTGTAATATAGTATTTTATAACAAGGCTAAATTAGCAATCACGCCAGTTATACACAAACTGGTTGATGACGCTGGCCTCTTGTCAGCCAGGCCACGA
Source organism: Haliotis cracherodii (assembly GCF_022045235.1). Lineage (NCBI taxonomy): Eukaryota > Metazoa > Mollusca > Gastropoda > Lepetellida > Haliotidae > Haliotis > Haliotis cracherodii. The sequence continues at coordinate 49,229,375 of NW_027266343.1, forward strand.
AGGCAGAACAAATGAATCTGTGTTTCAAGGTTTTAGTGATTGATATAATTAAAGATGAAATCACAAAAATGCTCCTCTTGCAGAAAAAAACAGAAATTGTTGAAAATTCAGTGCTAAACAAATTTATACACCCATGTTTGATGGTGGCTAAAAATGAAACGCAGAAGAAATGGTTATTCGATGGTGATGTATTTGATACTGTTATCATAGTTGTGGTTTGGACTTAATATTTGTTTCGGGAACTGTATCGGTCTAGTAATGTCTTGATAACGTTTGCAATTTTGAAGTCAAATTCAGTTTTCAAGTGTGTGCCTTCTTTTGTCAGGCAGTTTAATACATACATATGCTTCCCAAGTCCAAGACATTCATCCCATAATTGACCTCAGTTGTTGCTTGTTTAAAATTTCAAAATATAATTAACACTCTTCTATTTCCTACTTTGTCTTTTCAAAAATTAAAATGATGAAAGCAACTCCAGAAGTTGATTGATATGGGAAGGGATTCAACTTTTTGACTTACCCAAGAAACATACTTTTTTCATCTTAAAGGTTCGTCTTATCTTGTGTTTCTCCCTGCAGATCTTTAGGGAGATGGCTTGCAATATTATTTTTTTGCCATTTTGTTTAGTTTAGGTCAGGAATCTTATTGGAACAAAATCTGTACACCAAGTACATAATACTTTTTGAAAGATTTAAATGTAACAGTTCCAGAATTCGAAGCCTTACAACAGATATTAAACCTCGGGACAATGTCTGTGGATGTTTACGTGTTTAGACAGACAGGCGATTAAATAATGATTTGTTTTCTAATCCCCACACTGTAATCCCAGCAACTGGGGTTAGTCTGTCAGAACACAGTGAAGGTACGGACTGTACAAGAGAGATTAAAGGCTTTAAAGCGGGATTGAGGGGTCAATTTGTCAGCATGATGTTTATCAGGGATCTCTGTCACTCTTTGATAGTCAGGCTACCATAAAGGTCATTTGTGTATATGTAGAATTTATGCATGTGGACAACCTTTCATCTGAGAATTAAAGCAATGCATAGATTGATGCATGTTTTCCTCAGACCTGTTTGTTCTGGTTTTATGGACAATTGAGTGAATGAAATGGTTTTAATGTTGCTTTTAAAATATCTATGTAAAATTTAAAAGAAACAAGTTAAAGATTAAAGCTCTGTCTTTGAATGTGCTTTTGTCAAACATCTTTTTGATTGTGTATAGCTTAGAACATACATTGAATGGGACTTCACCCACAAAAAGTACTAGAATCTGTACTTTACTGAAAAGTGTAATCCCAAATATAACATACGTTACGTTATTGTTAAGTTTTATTAACTATGGCTAGAGAATGTTTGAGGGTGCCCCCACTCCCTCCCCACTGAATCCTGAATACCATCAATTGTTTCACTCTGAGCCTCATTCCTTGCCCCTGAATCCCGAATAATACTTAAGACAAATCTCAAAAGCATTGAGAAAAGTGTGCAATTTAAAGTTTTAATTACTAATAAAATATGTCAAAAATAAAATATATAAGGGAAATCTTAACATAAACCATCTTACCTTTTTTCAATGTTGAATCTGCTTCTGAAATACAATTTTCTTTGTTTCTTATGTACAACTCTGGTGCGTACCGAATACCCTCTTAATAGACCCCCGAATCCCTCATACCAAAAGGGGGGCGACCGGGTAGCCTAGTGGTTAAAGCGTCAGCTCATCACGCCTCAGACCTGGGTTCGATTCCCGACATGGTTACAGTGTGTGAAGCCCATTTCTGGTGTGCCCCGCCATGATATTGCTGGGATATTGCTAAATGCGGCGTAAAACAATACTCACTCACTCCTACCAAAAGGGGTTGGCAGCGTCATGTTTTTCAACACAGACCCACTTTTCTCATTGACCTGTCTGACCTCTTAATACGGGGCGTGTAATAACTGCTATAACCTACCCTGCTTCATTCAACGCTGAGATTGGTCCTACATTATTTATCGTATACACTATACAAACACACATTCCTACTATCAGTCAGAACACAAGAGCAAATCTCTCACCCAGTTTTCTTTAATTGTGACACTATTTCCTTTCTACATGGACACACATGCATTAACTGGAATGTCATACTACCACAATGAGAATATTAGGATCTTGTAGCTTACACAGAGGTATTTACTTTGTGGATATTTCTTATATCCCAGTGATGTTTCTGTTTCTAATAAATGTATTAGAATGCCGTACCTAATCAGACTGGCTGACATCTATATGTCCTGCGGATGTCATTTGGGACTGTTATTTCAATCACTCGGGAGGTCGGGTAGCCTAGTGGTTAAAGCGTTCACTCGTCATGCCGAAGACCCGGGTTCGCTCCCGACATGGGTACAATGTGTGAAGCCCATTTCTGGTGTCCCCCGCCATGATATTGCTGGAATATTGCTAAAAGTGGCGTAAAACCATACTCGCTGACTTACTATTTCAATCATTGAAAGTGATTAGTGTTGAATGCCACCTCAGCAACCTTGCAGCTACTCCGGTGACCAATTACAGAATAAACAGACTGAAAAATGTATTTAACATTTTTATATTATCAAATTTTTAAATTATTAGTTGGTTGGATGTAATCAGCTATGGATCATTACTTATACTACTCAACTTATGATCAGGATTTTGAGACATTTCGTCCCATTTACATATATGTATTTATAGAGATGTGTTTCTGTATCATGGAATAATAGCAATAAGCCCATCCAAAGTTGTGTAGTTTAGTTATCGTCCCGAGGAGTAGTGGGTTAAGTAGACAAGTCTCTGAAATAAACATATTTTTACAGAAAAAAATCAGTTAAATTATAGTTGTGAAATATAATAAAAAGAAGTCTGGAGACATTCTTCATTTTCAGATACTGCAGTAATCTAGACTTGCCAAACATTATGGGCTGTATTGGATATATTTGTTTCAGGGTCTGTATGACACACTATGGGTTAAGTGACTAATGTGTTTATGATGCCAAGGCTCAAGTGTGGGCCCATTCTCCATATGTCTCACCCTAATATGTCTTGAATAATGTTAATTCTACCATAATTTATAAATACTTGATTCTGATTGGTCAATCAGATGTATCAAATCACAATAACCACCTCTTTTGAAACTGATTTGACAGCTGCATCACAACGGAAGCTATAAATATATATAAAAAAAGTACTAATTCGTTATATTTAGAAGTTTTTATGATAGTATTTCAACAGGTGGTAATTATATATTGTGAGCTACAGTAAAACAGTGTTTTATTTCAATATTTTACCCTTTTAGATCGGGGGGTTAAAAAAACAAGTTTAAATAAAACTTTTGCCTCAATACACTTGAGTTGATTTACTCCCTGCTTGGAATACAAAGCCAAGAGCCAGAATATTCAACCCATACAGGCACTGGTCCTTCTACGTCTCTTCGATACTGTTTGGCGATTGTCCAACCGGAGACAAAACACCCCACCGTGAATAGACCTGTATCTGTGTATACCCAGGAATGTAGAACCCTGTAAGCAGGGACAGACAGGGACCGGCCAACTATCTCCCTGTTATCGGCACCATTCCCCACGATTGTCCATATGTCACCTGGCCGCGGCTAATTACGACTAACGACATAGGTATGCCAGGTGATGGAACTGATCCCTATAGTAGAAAGGTGGTGTACTTGTATATTTATATAGACATATGAGTTTGGTGCAGGGGGGAGATATTTTTTGGGATTTGTTGTGTAATTTGAGTACCCTGTTCCTATAGCGTGAGGCTTGCATTTAGGTTATTGTCTGTGATAAGATTGTTTATCATTTGGCTTTGGCAATAAACAGGGAAATAGTTATGTGCTTGGAGGTGATTTCCTATTCAGCTAATTACCTTTAGCATACTTTGACTGATAGTAGCTAATTGATATTGAAAGTTTGTGTTAGGTACAAAGTTGTATCATGTACCAATCTTCTAGTTCAATAACTTCCTATTTTTTAAAATGTATCTGTATACTGTATGGTAATATTTCCAAATTAGATGTCTATGACCATGTGTGAATATAGTATGTATATTTCTATTCATTATTTTGTTCAAAGTGTTATGGCAAAATAATCAGTTTATTAAAATACTATTTTAAATTCTTTTTTGTATTTAAAAAAAATACTATTTGAAAAATAATTAAAATGTTATTAAATACTATATTTATATAAAAAACTTATACTATTTTATGTTTGGAGCAAACTGATAAAATATTTATGATGTTTCTTGTTGTTTCCCTGACTGGTGTTCATCATTAAGGGGATATAACAAGGACTGGTCAACTCAGCGTTGAGACACTCAGTGTCTGAGGGGGGTGTCCATTTTAAACTGAAGCATGGAACTATCTAAGAAATAATGGATTATTAACTTTCACAACTTATTAGTTTAGTCACAGACCCATATACAAGTCGGTGATTTAGTATATTTTAAATCATGTTGAAACAGATATGCTGCTTTTATCATTGTTAATTGTATTCAATTTGATTCTGACTGAAAATGGTTCTGAACCAGAGATATATTCATAAACTGTGCACTTCTGTCTTCATGTTTAATGAAACCATTAAACAGTTGAGTCTGAAGAGGCACATATGTACCTCCATGTTAGATCCCCAGCATGACCATGATTGGTCAGATGATGGAGTCAGGGGTCAGGACAGATGCTGCGACAGGAGACCTAGGACATGTTTAACGGCTTCTGTGCATTAGTGGTGTGTGAAGTTCTGCCTCTGTATCAGTGGTGTATGGAGTTCCTCATGCTGAGAGACCTTGTGATTGGTCCAATATGACAGCAGGGGTCAAAGTTGACTTGTCAGGGCCAGTTGTGACCACATCAAAGAATGATAATGTTGTGATCATGGGGATTAAAGTTTGGAGTTTTTGTTGTGTAGCTGTTCATATCCGTTTTATCATTTTCAGAGCCAGATGCTTTCTATGTTCCTCCGGAGTATCAGCATGACGGACACACGTACAAGGTAGGGCCATCTGGAGTGAGTGAGTGAGTGGGATCTGATTGAAATAGTATCTCAGTCATGTCAGCTGAATATGAGAAGATATTAATTAATTAGATATTAAGGACATATACTGTATAAGCGTCAGTTTATGAATATTTAGCACACTAGCTTAAGTCTAATTAATGTCAAAATTGCAGTAGTATCGCAAGTGAGTGAGTGAGTGAATTGTGTTTAGTTCTGCTAGATTTCATAGCATCTCAGCTCAATGGGATACGAGGAATGCAGGTGGTGGACATTGACAACTTTGATGAACTTACATCTTCCCAAGGCAAGGGAGTTAACTGACCATAAAAGTCCAGTTTCCACCCTTGCCGAACTAGACTGGAATTATAGAATTATATATTGGCCAGGTTAATGAGTCTATTCATAGTCCAATGAAAATCATGTAACAAAATCAACATCCGGTTAAAAAACTAAGCAGATTTTTGGTGATGGCAGAATTTGCAAAGCATGTATACCAACTTAGCGTCAACAGATATTTTCCAAATCTTTTCATGTTTTTAACCAAGGTGGTCAAGTGATATGATGCACTTTGCGAATTAAGACCCATTTTATTACGAAATAGACCTTGATTATCTCTAAGATCGTCTTCACTGGGCGACACCATTTTATTTGAAGCAATACAAGTGATATGAGAAGTAGAATTTGATTGGTCGATATGAAGGACATAGAAGGGACATAACTCATAATAGCAACTGGTGACGCTATGATTGAGCCCAGAAATTCCAGTCTAGTTCGGCAAGGATGGAATCTGGACTTTTACAGTGAGTGAGTGAGTGAGTGAGTGAGTGGTTTTGTGCCGCTTTCAGCAATACTCAAGCAATATCATGACAGGGGACACCAAGAATGGGATTCACACAAATTACCCTTGTGGGTATTCGAACCCAGGACTTCGTCATGACAAGCTAATGCTTTACCCACTAAGCTACTCCACTACCCCAACAGTATTAGGGGTGTAATAATTCACTGATTGTTCCATGCATCACGATAGGCTGTGCCATGTCACATGTATTTTATCGTGTGGTCAAGTATCAATACAAAACCGTACACATGAAAATGCACATACCTACAAGAGGCCTCATGTAAGATTATTTTTATTTTGTTTGGGCTATTTATGGGGATCGGAGGCAGGGGGATCGGAAAAGGGGGATCGGAGGCAGGGGGATCGGAGGCAAAGGCAAGGGGATCGGAGGCAAAGGCAGGGGGATCGGAGGCAAAGGCAGGGGATCTGAGCCAGGGGGATCGGAGGCAGGGGGATCTGAAGCAGGGGGATCGGAGGCAGGGGAATTGGAGGCAAAGGTAGGGGATCTGAGCCAGGGGGATCGGAGGCAGGGGAATTAGAGGCAGGGGGATCGGAGGCAGGGAATTTGAGGCAGGGGGATCGGAGGCAAAGGTAGGGGATCTGAGCTAGGGGGATCGGAGGCAGGGGGATTAGAGGCAGGGGGATCAGAGGCAGGGAATTTGAGGCAGGGGGATAAGAGGCAGGGGGATCAGAGGCAGGGGGATTTGAGGCAAAGGTAGAGGATCTGAGCCAGGGGGATCGGAGGCAGGGGGATTAGAGGCAGGGGGATCGGAGGCAGGGGGATCAGAGGCAGGGGGATCGGAGGCAGGGGGATTAGAGGCAGGAGGATCTGAGCCAGGGGGATCGGAGGCAGGGGGATTAGAGGCAGGAGGATCGGACACGGGGGATCGGAGGCAGGGGGATTAGAGGCAGGGGGATCAGAGGCAGGGAATCTGAGGCTGGGGGTAGTAGGCAGGGGATCAGAGGCATCTGGATCGGAGGCAGGGGGATCAGAGACAGGGATCAGAGGCAGGGGGATCGGAGGCAGGGGGATTAGAGGCAGGGGGATCGGAGGCAGGGAATCTGAGGCTGGGGGTAGTAGGCAGGGGATCAGAGGCATCTGGATCGGAGGCAGGGGGATCAGAGACAGGGATCAGAGGCAGGGGGATCGGAGGCAGGGGGATCGAAGGCAAAGGCAGGGGATCGGAGGCAGGGGGATCGGAGGCATAGGGATCAGAGGTAGGGGGATCGGAGGTAGGGGGATCGGATGAAGGGAGATCGGAGGCAGTAAATCCCAACCTACCTTATCCTTTCATTGTTCTGAACACTGGGTTCGATACCCCACATGGGTGCAATGTATGGTGCCCATTTCAGGAATATTGCTTAACAGGGCCTAAAAGCATACTCCTTCATTCTATGGTTTAATTGTTTATATCAACCGAAACTCTTTAGATCTTTTCAGGTACATAAACAATGGTTACCTGTGCCAGGTGTGCTGCTATGTACACCTGAGACCTTTAGATTGATTGTCAGAAGCACAGACACCTCTTTGATGTTCTATTAAGTCCTTGTTGCAAGAGTGGACATGTTGTCCTGGAGTGTCTGCGGATGTACATACAAGTTAGGACAACATATATGTTTATTTACAGAGTGCAAGATTTGCGTTCAATTCCTGTGTCCACATGCTAGTTGTGACTCCAAGGAACACTGACATCTTTATCCAGGAGATTATTTCAGAAGACAAGCAGATTTATACACTGACAAACAAATATCTTGGTTGTACAATTGTTAAACATGCTCATTCCATTCAGATTACATATAACCTACACAAACTCTTAAGAATTAACTTCAATATTTTTTACGTTTATGGAAGTGTGATCGTAAAAAAGTGTACTTATCATTTTTTATGTTTATACCTCTCTAAATGCAAAAATCATTGAAGTCAATTCTTATAAATAAATATGTCAACAATTATAACTTCACAGACTGCTTATCTAATGATTAACACAAAAACACTTGTCGACAACAGTACGAAATTAGTAACATTGTTCAACGCAGTAATGCAACACAAAACCCTGCCCATTCTATTATCAGCCAATCAGGAACAAAAGTTTGATTGTGGGCGTGGCATAATTTTATTCGCTTGATGTAAACATAAACGCAAAAAAATATTGCTCGGTTAGCAAAACACTTGACAAGGAATCGCTTGCAGTCTATTTATTTACATTTATCTTATTCAAACATATACAGGCTTCATCTCAAATAATGAGTAAAAGTTTTGAAGAAAAGTTAAAACCAACATTGATACATGGCAAATGAATGTGCCAAAAAAATTATTTAACTACTCAGAGTGTAGTGTGTAGAGCTACATCCTAAGCTTGTTAAAACATGCTCCATCACTATATAGGCTTCATTGCAGCAGGCCAGCTATTGTGTATGTCACTTAAGAAAGAACACCAGGATCTGATAATGGTGGGTTTGAATCCCATATTTGCCGTGATTATGATCCTTGATTTGCTAGCACCGATGTTATAATCCATGCTTGTAGATTTCACCAGTGTGGTAAGCAACCTCGAAATGCGTCACCTCGGCTCCTCCGACATTACCCTAACACTCAGTGATATAAAAAAGATATTGTTCATTCATTGATACTCTATTTGAGTCTCCTGACCAAGCCTGTAACATACGCAGGGACTAGTGGGTGGGTCTAATACCTGTCCTTTATTCTCCAAATTACATTGACAATGACCTAAGTATGTATTTGTAATGTGGTAAATCAATCATGTAAACAAACACTTGTGTCAGCCATGTTTATCTAATGGCATTAATGCGGTGATAACCTACTCCATGATATCAACAAATGGCCATTGATTGCCAGTTCTGTGATAGCAATCAGTCACATGTGTTTCCAAGTATGGAGTACAGTTACTTCTTTCCCCTCTTCAAGAATGTTGACATTAATATGGGTCAATGGTAGCAAGTTTAGCAGTTGTAGATCAAGACTAGACTAACTCTTAGTCCATGAAAACATTTCTTTAAAATAATTGTATTTTTCTTTCTTCAAAAGGACCTTTCCTCAACACTTAGTCTTTGAAAATATTTGTTTAAAATAATCTTATATATACATATATTCCACAGTCATGGCGCAAGACTAATTGAGAAAACTAGACTTGGTTTGGTTTGATCTAGACTTGCCTAGCCTTTTGGCAGAAAAATATATACGTTCCACATTCATGCCGCAGGACTAGATAAAGACAGGAATACCTCCAACATTTTCGTACATAAATGGGTGACATTTTTTTAGAAGTAAAGAAGACTTAATGTTAGAAGGCTTTGACTTATTTCAAAGAATGGTAAAGTATTGTGAAAACTTGTTACGTGAATTTAGGAAATTCTTAATTTCAAATCTCAATAAGTGTTGATTTGATGATCTATTATACCTGTCAGTCATGTAAGTAGAATATTATTTTATGAAAAACAGTATCAGAGCTTTTTTACAGTGCCATACTTTGTTCAAGGGCTATAATCTGTGTTTCCTTCATTGTGATTGACAACCTTCTCAGAACACTTAATTAGATTCAAACCAGATTCACTGAATATCTTTTATGTTTAATTTTGTCCGAAAGAATGGAGATAAACATACTGATGACATAGTAATTGGCAGCTACAGTGACATTGTTTAGCCCTGTACTCCTTTAGGTGGTTGGTTTGTTGTTTAATGCGGCACTCATCAATATTCCATCTGTATGACAGAGGTCTGTAAATAATCGAGTCTGGACCAGACAATCCAGTGATTGACATCATGAGCATTGATCTACGCAACTGGGATAAAATTACATAGATCAACCAAGTCTGTGAGCTTGACCACTCGATGCTGTTAGTCGTCTCTTCAGATAAGCATGGTTTGCTATAGCCCAATTCTGACCCAGATATTCAGGGGGCAAACTCCTGTAAGTCGAACTATCTTGTTTAAGACAATGTAGTTACACAATTTTGAACTCCTGTGAGTCGATATGTACGGCATATGACCGTTATGCCTAGCATAATAAGAAATACAATGGAAATGGTAAGTCATCATGTCTAGTGATGTTTAATTGCAAATTTCACATTTTCATTGACAAAGTTTGTTATTGTTATTGCACTGTTGACATCCACCTGAAACGATACGATGTATTTTTTTAGCGACAGAAAAAGAGTTTGATGAAAGTGTAACCCATACATAAGACGACCCCTTTCTACGGAATCTTTTTTTCTGGACCTCAATATTTGGCTTATCTATGGTCATATACAGTATTGTTTGATACTATGTAATTTGACTGTTCTGTCAGAATCATGACAGACACTGTTGTCTAATATAGGCACTCTGTTTGAATTGAACTAGAATTGAGCTAAATATTTTCAATGGCCATAAGGACTGTGAGTTGACAGGACTTCACTGTGTAAATGTATGCAGGAATGTGAATAGTTCCCATGAATAGTTCTTATGAATATTTCTCATGGCATTTTGAATTTTCTGATTGCCTAAGCAAATTTATCAATGTCAATGGTTATTGATATTCTGTTTGTGAATGGTATGATGCACACCTACAGACAAGAAAATTCTGATTGTTGCAAATAAAACAGATTTTTAGTTGTTTTTTGTTTATGTTATGAATACAAAAAATATGACTTGACCTTTCAATACTTTTATTTTTACACATAATTAACCCTATTTTCTATTCCCTGGTAATAAAGACAAAGATTGGTTGACACATTGTTCTGTTTTGCAGTCCCAGCTGTTTTCGCTGGGGATGACGATGCTGTATGCCGTGGAACACCAGGATGAACACAAGCCAGAGTTGAGCCAGAAGCTGACCGACCTCCTCAGTCGTCTGACCGCAGATGACCAGAACCAGAGACCCGAGCTCGACACTGTGATATCTCACTGTGAAGAAGAGCTTGATGGACAGTCTTCCCAGGATATATGTCTCATCCTGTCCACAGTCACACCCTCACCTAGTTCTCAGGAAGGTAGAATATATTTCTGTCTAACCATACCCTCACCTATTTCTCAGGAAGGTAGTATATATTTCTGTCTCTGTCTAACCATACCCTCGCCTAGTTGTCAGGAAGGTAGTATATATTTCTCTCTGTCCCACCATACCCACACCTAGTTGTCAGGAAGGTAGTATATATTTCTCTCTGTCTAACCATACCCTCGCCTAGTTGTCAGGAAGGTAGTATATATTTCTCTCTGTCTCACCATACCCACAGTTGTCAGGAAGGTAGTATATATTTCTCTCTGTCTAACCATACCCTCGCCTAGTTGTAAGGAAGGTAGAATATATTTCTCTCTGTCTCACCATACCCACACCTAGTTGTTAGGAAGGTAGTATATATTTCTCTCTGTCTCACCATACCCACACCTAGTTGTTAGGAAGATAGTATATATTTCTGTCTCAGTCTGGTTTTTCAACTATTTTTCAGGAAGGTAGTATAACCATCCCAAGGAAACCACAATGGTTTCTAATTTCTGTCTAATATTTACTGCACAACTAATAAACATATTAAAATTCAGTCAGGTTAATGCAGCAGTATTTTAGACCAAACTTATTTGATTTAACACACTGACAAAAGTAGTTGTGATCTAACAGGTTCTATTTCATTCCAGCAAACGGCAGCAGTATTCTAGATCTAACAAGTGGCCTTACAGAATACCTACAGTCTCAATCAACCTTCGTCAGCCAATCACCTCTTCCCTTCTCTCCCCCCACTGAACCTGTTAACGCACCACACCTGAACATGGATCATCAGTATCGGCATATGCAAAGAACTGATCAGCATTCTTCTGGGAAACACCATCAGGGAGAGACGCCATATTTGGATAATAACCAAAATGTGACCAGTGTTAGTAGTAAACATTTTGTGTCTGACATACAAGGGAATAGCCCGTCCCACGAGCACAGCAGGCGGACTTATATAGAATACTCATCATCTGTAGATCGAGATGGATATTACCCCAAGGATCATGGGACTTCCAACAGAGCCAGTAGCGGACACGGTCCTAGCGTACAGGAGTCTAGTGTGGATGGTGTTACAGGGCACGGTGTTAGGACTTCAGGCTCCTTCCATACAAACCACCACAAACATGGGCCAGATCCCAGAATGCAACAGCAGTTAGGTCCTGGTGGTGAACCTTTCACAGAGCAGACGGAGTATATCAAAAATGGCCAGTTTTCCTTGCTAGAGAACCATACCTCCACGCCTACCTCGTCAAGTGTAGAAGACAATCAGCCTTCACCTTCACCTTCTAAAGAAAGGAGGAAACAGGTAAGAGTTGTCTTTCCTTGTTTAAATGTTAACATTCAGAATTAGTTATTTTGGTATCATTTTATTTTTTCTCAGTTCAGGTACATATTTTCACAGTTGATCACAGTTGTCTATATGTCCAGAATTTTGATGCATTATACTAAATTATAGAACAATGACTATTTTTACAGAAAGATAGCTCAGTGTTCAGGTCATGCACTGTAGAATACCTTATACAAAAACATCTGACCCTCAAAAGCAGAACCGAAAATTATAGTGCATTTCTATTGGTGTTCAGTATGTAAGACCAACTTTTACTCCATTACATGGGTCCAAGATTCCTTTCTAAGTTTGGAAATTTGAAAAGAAATTAGGATTGTTGTAAAAGTTTTGTCTGATTGAAGTGAGTTCTATACTGTACTCACAGGTTGGTTACTGAACGTTTAATGACTAGGAGACCAAACAAGGGCGGGTCAAGCACTTTTGAAAGGAGGGGTCCAAAATTCAAAATCCTCTTTCCATCAATTTTACTGACTGCAACAAACTACATTTGTTTTTTTAAAGGGGAGTGGGGGTTCCGGAGCCCTGGACCCCTGGACTCTTCCACTGTATCCACCTATGAAGAAGCGACTGAACACATGGGTGATACATGTTCATTCACTGAACAAATTCACCATTGCCTGCCTACAAGTGATGTCATAGTGTCATGTGTATCTCAATATGTTGACAGGGAATGACAATCGCCGATGTGCTTGATTGGATCAACCGCTATCTCAATGAGCAGGAATTGTGGGCCATCTGCCGGGAAGGAGTTCTTGCCCTGCAGAGGAAAAAGAAACACCTACGTAAGTAGAGAGCAGTGGGGCTCACTGGTATATTCATAAATTCTGTAGCATTTGATTGGCTAACCAAGCAATTTTATTGCACCTACTAATACACTGTTTCCTGATTGGCTGATAATAGAACGTGTGTGGCTTGTGGTGCATTTTGTGCTGAACGATGTCACTGATTTCGTGTTGTTGTCTTCAGTTTCCCGGGTGTAAATGATTGAATAAGCAGCCTGTGAAGATATTAATGTTGACAAAGTTTTGATGAGAATTTACCTCAGTGTGTTATTTGTGCAAAAACCATTGTGCATACATTCCGTAAAAAGGCTGCATGGATTCACCCAGTGTGCTCACTGCTTTCTATGTCCATAAACACCAAAAAATATTTAAATCAATTCTTATGTTATTTCTGGGAGACTGTGCCAATTGCTGGAAGCAAAAACAAACAACTGTTGTGGTTGACTTGTGCATGATGGTATCCTTTTTAACATCAAGCAAGGTTCATGGTCAGTCATTGACATGTACACCAAGAAGATTAAAACCCAAATAATTCCTGTTCTTCCTTAGTGTTTGCCTCTCACGGTAGATGTGTTGTGCCTGTTGCAGCTGCCTACATCTCCCCCGATACACTCGTGGTGCGGGGAGACGGCAGCGTGACCTTCAAGGCCATCCCAGAGGACAAACCTCTGGAGGTCATCTTCATGGCGCCAGAACTTCAACAGAAGGGAGTCCTGTCTGAGAAGGTAATCATGTCACCATCACACTAACAAAGACCCCCCTTCAATCTATAGCCAATTCAGCCGTTAAAAAACGGTAACATATATATTGACTTACTTGTTTGAGTTTTTAGTTTTCTATCTGATAGTTTTGATAATATTCAAATATGGCAGGACCCGTGAAGATCCATGGTAGAATAGGTCTTCACTAACCCATGCTTGCCGTAAAAGGCTACTGTGCTTGTCGTAAGAGGCGACTATCAGGATCAGGTGGTCAGGCTCGCTGACTTGGTTGATGCATGTCATCGTATCCAAATTGGCGTGGATCGATGCTCATGAAGTCAATCACTTGATTGTCTGGTCCAGACTCGATTATTTACAGACCCGCCGTCATATAGTTGGAATATTGCTAAGTGCGGCATTAAACAACAAACAAACAAACATTTATGGCAGATTTCAACTCCTATTGATGTCAAATAGATCAATCAAACAACAGGAAGTGAAAGCCCTCTGTTTCCAATTGCAGACCTGCCTCTATGGGTTGGGAATCACCCTGCGCTGTGTGGCCGGCCAGAAGTACTCCACCTCACTGTCTCTCCAGGTCAGCCAGAACTTCGAACAGCTTCTTCTGGGGTTGCTGCAGCCTAGCCCCGAGAGCAGACCCTCCCTCCAGACCTGTCTCCAGGTAATGTAGACCCTCCCTCCAGACCTTTCTCCAGGTAATATAGACCCTCCCTCCAGACCTGTCTCCAGGTAATATAGACCCTCCCTCCAGACCTGTCTCAAGGTAATATAGACCCTCCAGACCTGTCTCCAGGTAATATAGACCCTCCCTCCAGACCTGTCTCCAGGTAATATAGACCCTCCCCCCAGACCTGTCTCCAGGTAATATAGACCCTCCCTCCAGACCTGTCTTCTGGGTAATATAGACCCTCCCTCCAGACCAATCTCCAGATAATAAAGACCCTCCCTCCAGACCTGTCTCCAGGTAAGATAGACCCTCCCTCCAGACTGATCTCCAGATAATAAAGACCCACCCTCCAGACCTGTCTCCAGGTAAGATAGACCCTCCCTCCAGACCGATCTCCAGGTAATAAAGACCCTCCCTCCAGACCTGTCTCCAGGTAATATAGACCTTCCCTCCAGACCAAGAAGCAGACCATCCCTTCAGCATGAAGAGTGTGTCCACAGTGGACGTCAATGAGGCCATGTGTATGATACAGCTCCCTGTAATTGTCCACTTGTTTTTCCAGATGTGTGACAACCACGAGGCAGAGGGCAACCCACCCTCCAAGCTGTCCTGTCAGGAACTGTACAACACAGCCCTCAATACCTCTGTGAGTGGCTGGATATCCTATCATTCATACAAACCGTTAATGAATGCATATTGATATCATTCATACAAACCATTCATGAATGCATATTGATAAGGGTGAAACGATACACCGATATTCCGATGCATCGCGATACTTGACCCACGATACGATATACGATACACGTGGGCCCATTTATCGATACGCCACGATACGGAACGCAAATCTCAAGTAAAGCGTTTCCTCGCTATTGTGCCTTTCAATAAACCGCTAAATTGGTTATAGCGCGCGGTAACGCATGGCTCCCCAAAACGTACTTACATTTTTAATAAGCTCAGGTTTTACACCGACATGTTTTTCCCCATCTCAGAAAACATTATCAGCTGATCCCCGCAAGCACATAACACCGGAAATACCTGTCAGCAAATCCGAACTGAAGTACGCAATTAAATACCATTACTATACTATCTTGTTATTAAAACGTGTTCATTATATATCTGAACTTGTCTTTGTAATATATTTTATTAATTTTATTCAAAATTTCATTTAATATTTTTTTCATTAAGTTATGTGAAATCGTGTGTGAAGAGATACTGCAACCACGGTCAGATTACCGCTTTTGACGTATTGAAACGAACTTTAGTTGCTAGAGAATGGATACATATATTAAAAATGCCATACTTTGACTCCTTAAAAGTCATGTGTGTGGCAATTTGGCGAATATATGTCAACATAAGGTTTTCGCAATCGAAATACATGTAGCACGGGAAGTCCCTAGGGTGACTGATCAAATTGTTCCATACGTAAAAATATCCTGCATTAATTATTTTCTGGTGTTTGAACTTTGAATTGTTTTTAAGGAAAGTTAGAGAAAGTTCCAACTTCAGTAGTCTTGTTATTATAAAATAATTTTGACTGTTCCAAAATCATGAAAGGTTCAATCTTGACATGCTTTAAGTCTTGTTTTATTTATCATTGTGTATCGAGATACGTATCGTATCGTGACCAGAATATCGAGATGCGTATCGTATCGTGACCTTCCTGTATCGTTGCAGCCCTACATATTGATATCATTCATACAAACCATTCATTAATACATATTGATATCATTCATACAAACCATTCATTAATAAAAAGTGATATCATTCATACAAACCATTCATTAATAAGTATTGATATCATTCATACAAACAATTCATTAATACATATTGATATCATTCATACAAACCATTCATTGATGCATATTGATATAATTTATTAAAACCTTTCATTAATGGATATTGATATCATTTATTCACATCAGGTATTTGTATTATTTATTTATGTCATTTACAAACATTATCTTATTTACCGGGTACACAAATTTCTGTTATCATTTAATGGTAGTATTTATTGATATTGTCAATTGATAAGTTATTTCTAAAATTTGTCAAACAATTTATAATTATTATAAATGGAGACATTTGTTGTAATTGATAGTTTTATGAATTTATTTAGTAATAACATTAAGAGAAATAAAACATCACTCAACACTTACTGCCTTATCTTTCCCTTTGTATTCATGTTATGAATTTAGCATCATTGACTAGAAGATTTAATTGTCCATTTAATTTATCCCCCCAGAAAAAACCCTGTCCACCCCGGCCACCCCAGCAGCCCCAGCAGACTCCAACTCCACCACCCATCCCCCCTCCCCCACCTGCGGACGACGATGACATAGTGTCGGAGGAGGAGCTGAACCTTGAATATGTTGTGGAGGAGGAGCAGGACCTGGGCTACGATCACATCCAAGGGGTGAGTACGTGTGTGGGAGATCACATTCAGGGGGTCAGTACGTGTGTGGGAGATCACATTCAGGGTTTTAGTACGTGTGGGAGATCACATTCAGGGGGTCAGTACGTGTGTGGGAGATCACATTCAGGGTTTTAGTACGTGTATGGGAGATCACATTCAGGGGGTCAGTACGTGTGTGGGAGATCACATTCAGGGTTTTAGTACGTGTGGGAGATCACATTCAGGGGGTCAGTACGTGTGTGGGAGATCACATTCAGGGTTTTAGTACGTGTATGGGAGATCACATTCAGGGGGTCAGTACGTGTGTGTGAAATCACATTCAGGGTTTTAGTACGTGTGTGGGAGATCACATTCAGGGTTTTAGTACGTGTGGGAGATCACATTCAGGGGGTCAGTACGTGTGTGGGAGATCACATTCAGGGGGTCAGTACATGTGTGGGAGATCACATTCAGGGTTTTAGTACGTGTGTGGGAGATCACATTCAGGGGGTCAGTACGTGTTTAAGAGATCACATTTCAGGGGGTCAGTACGTGTGTGGGAGATCACATTCAGGGGGTCAGTACGTGTGTGGGAGATCACATTCAGGGTTTTAGTATGTGTGTGGGAGATCACATTCAGGGTTTTAGTACGTGTGTGGGAGATCACATTTAGGGTGTCAGTACGTGTGTGGGAGATCACATTCAGGGTTTTAGTACGTGTGTCGGAGATCACATTCAGGGGGTCAGTACGTGTGTAGGAGATCACATTCAGGGTTTTAGTACGTGTGTGGGAGATCACATTCAGGGTTTTAGTACGTGTGTAGGAGATCACATTCAGGGGGTCAGTACGTGTGTGGGAGATCACATTCAGGGGGTCAGTTTGTGTGTGGGAGATCACATTCAGGGGGGTCAGTACGTGTGCAAGAGATCACATTCAGGGGGTCAGTACGTGTGCAGGAGTTCATATCAAGGGGGACAGTTTGTTGGTGAGAGATCACATCCATTAGAGTGCAGCATTAAACCACAAAGACAACAACATCAAAATACAAAGTGTGGCCAGCCTTATTGTGTGTCAGACGTGAACAGCTCATGCTTTCAGCCTTATTTAGGGACCGGTCATTATCATAGGGTGGTCCCCAAAACATATGACAGTATCTAGGGGAATTTAACGAAATATAATACTCATATTTGGGGAAGGTAATGAAAATATAAACATTTTAAAAGAAAATATAACATGGTTTTGCATTTTGTCTTGTCAGGGAGGTACAAGGGCATAGGTTCATCCCAAAATATGATAAGCATGAGGGGTGGGTTATTATTTTTAGTACATTAGTGCATCAAAAACCTCTGACACACACACACACACACACACACACACACACACACACACACACACACACACACACACACACACCCTGTAATAAATGACCGGTCCCTTACAGGTGACATTGATATAGCTGAAATACTACTGAGTGCGGTGAAAAACAATATTCCACTTGATATTATCATGTATACTAGGAACCATGATTATTTCCCCAAAGTGTTTCTCCAAAGTGTTTCCCCAAAGTGTTTCACCCAAATGTTTCACCCAAGTGTTTCCCCAAAGTGTTTCACCAAAGTATTTCATCTTTTAACAGCACTCTTCAACAGACGGGAATGCTTTGGATGATGAAGAAGAAATCTTTGTAGACGAGCCTGCTGAGTTTGAGGTGCCGTCGCCTCCCCCAAGCTTTAAGTCAGTCAAAAAGACTCTGACCGAGCCATCAGTAGGTGGATCTGCCTTCAAGCCAGTAGCACTGAAGCCTGGCCCATCTGGAAATGGAGGCCAGAGAGTGCCAAGCGCCTTCTCTTCCCCGGCCACTCATTTCAAACCAATAGTGCTTCATGATGCTTCCGTTGATGCCAATGTGCAGGAGGAAGCTAAAACTAGGGACTTTGATTTCAAAGAAAAGGAAACCGAAGTTATGAAGAAACTGCGAGAGTTAAAAAGTGATTTATCAAAACCAAGAAAGCTTGTTGGAAAAGAGAGTGGAAGTAGTGACGGAAGTCGAACTGACAGTAGTAATAGTGGAAAGGAACCAGTTCAACCCAGTTCCCTGGAGTCTCTCCTGAAGCAGCTGCAAGGTCAAGGTCAGATGCCCAACACTCAGAGTCTGGCGTCGGCCATTGCCCAGCACCTCAAGGGTCAAGTCGGGGGTGAGTACGAGACCCATGCATCAGCTGAGATGATTAGCCCTCCGCAGGTTCCTCACGGGATGACAAGCGGACCTCCGCTTCCACCGACCATGACCTCCAGTGTTGTGCAGCAGCAAATGTTGTCTCCAGCTCACTATCAGGGCATGATGGGTCCAGGGACATCGTACCCGCTTGCAATTCCTACTCAAATGGACAGAGCTGTGACGTTCCCGATGCAGTACGGTGGATACCCAGGGTTACCTCCCTTTCAGATGCAGCTGCAGCAGGACCCGAGGACCGGGATGATGAGCTGGGTTCCCATCATGCCCTTTTCTTCCCAACCAGCGCTTGGCTCCTCCCTCCAAATCAACCAGTCCCCAGACTTCTACAGGAACATCCCAAGTCAGCCATTGTCGGGATACTCCAGTGATGCTCAATCCACTCATAACAAGTCCGACCTGAATGATTCCATGAAGGATGAGGAGCTCAGTTCATCTCCATACAGGATTCGGGTTCCGTCTTCCGCCTCCAGCACAAAGAGTGGAAGGGACTACGTATCTCCTCAAAGAGGAACTGTATCCGAAACATCCCCAGATGGTTACACGTCTGATGCTAATGTGCTCAGGAGACAACAATCGGAGCAGTTTCATAATTTAAGTCCAGTTTCAAGTCAGGGAAAACAAAATGTGCATAATCCCCCCCAGAATGACTTTCATGGTCGGCTGGTAAAGGAATCCAGATCTAGTCCTCATTATAAGCATTTCCAAAGTTCCATGAAACCTCTGTCTGTGCCAGACCACCAACCAGAGTCTCCAGGTGCTACAACCCCTCAAAGACTATCCAATCAAAATGTGACAAATGACGATTCCAATGCCTCTCAAACCTCCTCTCCATCTCCCTCGAAAGACAGTGGCGTGAGCGGCGTCCAAGTTGCCACAAAGGCCTACCCCAACACCGACGCCAGTCTTCTTGACAGGCTGCTCAGTCCAGAAAGCCTCCATAGACAGCAAGTTCAAGGTCGTGTCCTTCAACTTGTAAGAGAGGGACAGGGCTTTGATATGCTCTTTGAGCAGAACTCTGAAGATTGTGCAATGGGTAAGTACATGTTCAGGAGTATACTTTCAAGAGCTTTTATGATTGGAATGGGTGAGTGAGTCTAGTTTTGCTGCCACGTTAAACAATATTACAGCAATATAATGGCACGGGACACCACAAATTTGCTTCACACATTGGATACCATGTGGGTATCAAACCCAGGCCTTCTGTTGAAGAAGCACACACTTTAACCACATGGCTAAACATCCTTTTGATTGGAAGTGTTTTGAATATTTATACTTGAGCAATGTTTAATGTTCAGGACATTTTTGCAGCATGTGATACCGACACATGTGGTATTGTAGACAGTCCATATTGTGATACACTGTTATACATTGTATGATTTAGCATGATGGGTAGTTCTTATATATTTAAAAATGATACCATTCACCAGTTCTTGCCACTTATTCTTAAATTTGGAAATATTATGAGTAATTATTGCATTGTATTTTTCAGACAAGGGATGAGTAAAGGACTGGTCATTTATTATAGTGGGGGGGTGGGGAAAGCCAGGGGGACTGGTCATTTATTATAGTGGGGGGTTGGGGAAAGCCAGGGGGACTGGTCATTTATTATAGTGGGGGGTTAGGGGAAAGCCAGGGGGACTGGTCTTTTATTATAGTGGGGGGTTAGGGGAAAGCCAGGGTGACTGGTCTTTTATTATAGTGGGAGGTCGGGGAAAGCCAGGGTGACTGGCCTTTTATTATAGTGGGAGAACGGGGAGAGCCAGGGGGACTGGTCTTTTATTATAGTGGGGGGTTAGGGGAAAGCCAGGGTGACTGGTCATTTATTATAGTGGGAGGTCGGGGAAAGCCAGGGTGACTGGTCTTTTATTATAGTGGGACGTCGGGGGAAAGCCAGGGTGACTGGTCTTTTATTATAGTGGGAGGTCGGGGAAAGCCAGGGGGACTGGTCATTTATTATAGTGGGGGGTTACGGGAAAACCAGGGTGATTGGTCTTTTATTATAGTGGGGGGTTAGGGGAAAGCCAGGGTGACTGGTCTTTTATTATAGTGGGAGGTCGGGGAAAGCCAGGGTGACTGGTAATTTATTATAGTGGGAGGTCGGGGAAAGCCAGGGGGACTGGTCTTTTATTATAGTGGGAGGTCGGGGAAAGCCAGGGGGACTGGTCATTTATTATAGTGTGAGGTCGGGGAAAGCCAGGGGGACTGGTCATTTATTATAGTGGGACGTCGGGGGAAAGCCAGGGTGACTGGTCTTTTATTATAGTGGGAGGTCGGGGAAAGCCAGGGGGACTGGTCATTTATTATAGTGGGACGTCGGGGGAAAGCCAGGGGGACTGGTCATTTATTATAGTGGGAGGTCGGGGAAAGCCAGGGGGACTGGTCATTTATTATAGTGTGAGGTCGGGGAAAGCCAGGGGGACTGGTCATTTATTATAGTGGGAGGTCGGGGAAAGCCAGGGGGACTGGTCATTTATTATAGTGGGACGTCGGGGGAAAGCCAGGGTGACTGGTCTTTTATTATAGTGGGACGTCGGGGAAAGCCAGGGGGACTGGTCATTTATTATAGTGGGACGTCGGGGGAAAGCCAGGGTGACTGGTCATTTATTATAGTGGGACGTCGGGGGAAAGCCAGGGGGACTGGTCATTTATTATAGTGGGACGTCGGGGGAAAGCCAGGGTGACTGGTCTTTTATTATAGTGGGAGGTCGGGGAAAGCCAGGGGGACTGGTCATTTATTATAGTGGGACGTCGGGGGAAAGCCAGGGGGACTGGTCATTTATTATAGTGGGAGGTCGGGGAAAGCCAGGGGGACTGGTCTTTTATTATAGTGGGAGGTCGGGGAAAGCCAGGGGGACTGGTCATTTATTATAGTGGGAGGTCGGGGAAAGCCAGGGGGACTGGTCTTTTATTATAGTGTGAGGTCGGGGAAAGCCAGGGGGACTGGTCATTTATTATAGTGGGAGGTCGGGGAAAGCCAGGGGGACTGGTCTTTTATTATAGTGGGAGGTTGGGGAAAGCCAGGGGGACTGGTCATTTATTATAGTGTGAGGTCGGGGAAAGCCAGGGGGACTGGTCATTTATTATAGTGGGAGGTCGGGGAAAGCCAGGGTGACTGGTAATTTATTATAGTGGGACGTCGGGGGAAAGCCAGGGTGACTGGTAATTTATTATAGTGGGAGGTCGGGGAAAGCCAGGGGGACTGGTCTTTTATTATAGTGGGAGGTCGGAGAGAGCCAGGGTGACTGGTCATTTATTATAGTGGGGGGGGTAGGGGAAAGCCAGGGTGACTGGTCTTTTATTATATTCGGAGGTCGGGGAAAGCCAGGGGGACTGGTCATTTATTATAGTGGGAGGTTAGGGGAAAGCCAGGGTGACTGGTCTTTTATTATATTCGGAGGTCGGGGAAAGCCAGGGGGACTGGTCATTTATTATAGTGGGGGGTTAGGGGAAAGCCAGGGTGACTGGTCTTTTATTATAGTGGGAGGTCGGGGAAAGCCAGGGTGACTGGTCATTTATTATAGTGGGAGGTTGGGGAAAGCCAGGGTGACTGGTCATTTATTATAGTGGGAGGTCGGGGAGAGCCAGGGGGACTGGTCTTTTATTATAGTGGGAGGTCGGGGAGAGCCAGGGGGACTGGTCATTTATTATAGTGGGGGGTTAGGGGAAAGCCAGGGTGACTGGTCTTTTATTATATTCGGAGGTCGGGGAAAGCCAGGGGGACTGGTCATTTATTATAGTGGGGGGTTACGGGAAAACCAGGGTGACTGGTCTTTTATTATAGTGGGGGGTTAGGGGAAAGCCAGGGTGACTGGTAATTTATTATAGTGGGAGGTCGGGGAAAGCCAGGGTGACTGGTAATTTATTATAGTGGGAGGTCGGGGAAAGCCAGGGTGACTGGTCATTTATTATAGTGGGAGGTCGGGGAAAGCCAGGGTGACTGGTAATTTATTATAGTGGGACGTCGGGGGAAAGCCAGGGTGACTGGTAATTTATTATAGTGGGAGGTCGGGGAGAGCCAGGGGGACTGGTCATTTATTATAGTGGGAGGTCGGGGAAAGCCAGGGGGACTGGTCATTTATTATAGTGGGGGGTTGGGGAGAGCCAGGGGGAGTGGTCATTTATTATAGTCTGGGGTCGGGGAGAGCCAGGGTGACTTGTCTTTGGACTGTATCATATTTGGCTGTCCTCATCCCACATTTTATGTATCATTTTTTCATTTCAGCCGAATACATAACATCACTGGCTAATTTGAAGTGGGAGACATTCGCAAGTGCCATCACCGAGAAGTACAGCCAGCTGTACTGGGGAGACAAGCTGCTCTATAAACTGTATGACATCATCAACGCTCACCCAGTCCAGCCACAAACTAGGTACCGTCTATATCTGTAGAGCGAGTGAGTGGGTATGGTTTTACGCCGCTTTTAGCAATATTCCAGCAATATCACGGCAGGGGACACTAGAAATGGGCTTCACACATTGTACCCATGTCGGGAATCGAACCCGGGTCTTCGGTGTGACGAGCAAATGCTTTAACCACTAGGCAACCCGACCTCCCCGTCTGTCAGTAGAGGAACATTGTATCACATAGTGTCTGACTTCATCCCATTTACAAAGTTTAACTACAAACTAGCTACTGTCTTGTGTCTGTCAGTAGAGGAACATAGTATTACATAGTGTCTGAATTCATCACATTTGCCAAGTTTAACTACAAACTAGCTACTGTCTTGTGTCAGTAGAGGAACATAGTATTACTTAGTGTCTGACTTCATCACATTTGCCAAGTTTAACTACAAACTAGCTACTGTCTTGTGTCTGTCAGTAGAGGAACATAGTATTACATAGTGTCTGAATTCATCACATTTGCCAAGTTTAACTACAAACTAGCTACTGTCTTGTGTCTGTCAGTAGAGGAACATAGTATTACATAGTGTCTGAATTCATCACATTTGCCAAGTTTAACTACAAACTAGCTACTGTCTTGTGTCTGTCAGTAGAGGAACATAGTATTACATAGTGTCTGAATTCATCACATTTGCCAAGTTTAACTACAAACTAGCTACTGTCTTGTGTCTGTCAGTAGAGGAACATAGTATCACATAATGTCTGATGTCATCAACACTGTTTTTATGCCTGTTTTTAACCCAGAGGACAATTTGATGGACAAATATGGACAAAATTTAATTTATGGACTGTAAATTAATTAAGTATAGTAATTTTAGAAAAACAGAGAAAAAGGCCCTAGGCATAGGCAGATGATAGTGAGCATAGATGACTCTGGAGTCATAAAAGGGATTGGTGCAGAAAATACAGCACAGGATGCCGTTGTACAAAACAACCTCAGCACTATTACTGTCGTAAGTCTATGTTAAGGTGTGGGAGTTACGATCACCTCAGCGCTACGACTGTCAAAAGTCTATGTTAAGGTGTGGGAGTTACGATCACCTCAGCGCTATGACTGTCGTAAGTCTATGTTAAGGTGCGGGAGTTACGATCACCTCAGCGCTACAACTGTCGTAAGTCTATGTTAAGGTGCAGGAGTTACGATCACCTCAGTGCTACGACTGTCGTAAGTCTATGTTAAGGTGCGGGAGTTACGATCACCTCAGCACTACGACTGTCGTAAGTCTATGTTAAGGTGTGGGAGTTACGATCACCTCAGCGCTACGACTGTCGTAAGTCTATGTTAAGGTGCGGGAGTTACGATCACCTCAGTGCTATGACTGTCGTAAGTCTATGTTAAGGTGCGGGAGTTACGATCACCTCAGCACTACAACTGTCGTAAGTGTATGTTAAGGTCTGGGAGTTACAATCACCTTAGTGCTAAGATTGCTTTGTACAACGGCACCCTGAAGTAAAATTAATACAAAAACTTAAAAAACTGAATTAGATTATTCACTGAACCTTAAAACCAAATGACCCAAGGGATATAAAGATGAAGTGACTACGTGCCCTTATGACATAGTTCCCAATGTTGAGCGTGCCACACTACTGATTGTCTGTGTCACAGAGCCTATTGTTATAGCAAGCACTCCTTTCCTGTGTACAACAATGTCGGGACAATAGGTTGCCTGTTACTATATATATATATATACTTACCAGTATATGAATACACAATGCCATTTAGAAAGTGGTCAAATGTAACACATGTTATATTTAGGATAACACTTTCTTAGTTAAGTACAGATTCTAGTACTTTTTTGAGTTGAAGGGTTCGAATCCCGGATGGGACTCAACTCAAAAAAGTACTAGAATCTGTACTTTACTAAGAAAGTGTTATCACACCAAGCTGTCCGCAGGTTAGATATGTGATAATTTCAAACATTTTGCAATAAAGATTTTGTTTTTCTTAAAAAATAATATTTTATTTAACTACATTGACTCAACTAGGATGAGAATTAGTAAATCAATTGAAGTTTGATTTGACCAAAATGCATCTAGAATTGATCTACTACCCTGTGTACTGATTGAGAAGGACCACATTAGTGTTATCTCATCAACTTGTATAGGAAGTCATTTTGAAAACAGTTCATTGTGATCGATCGGTGTATACGACTTGAGGTTGCAAACATTGTTTGTGTTTTGAGTGTTAAGTCACAATTCATTTGTAAATTGTATGAGAGAGATTTGGGGGTAGAAATGGTCCCCAGCAACTCTGGTCTTTAAGAGTGAGTGAGTATGGTTTTACGCCGCGTTTAGCAATATTCCAGCAATATCACGGCTGGGAACACCAGAAATGGGCTTCACACATTGTACCCACATCAGGAATCGAACCCGGGTCGCTTTAACCACCAGGCTACCCGACCGCCCCTGTTCTTTCAGAGCTTAATGGATGGCACGGTCAGGCTCAGGGACTTGGTTGTTTACAGGCTGCCATCAGATATTTGCCAACTTGGTTAGTGGTACCTGTATACTTCCCAGGGAGCTGAGAATGAAAATCGAGTGCTCACTGAGCCATAGTAACCAATATTAATGCAGCATCATGAGCATTCACTAGGTGAATGGAATTATTATTATTATTATGATTATCATGATTATTATTATTGTTGTTGTTAAGTAGGATACAAGTTTTGTATCCTATACAAGCGTTATTATTATTATGATGATGATGATGATGATGATGATTATGATTATTGTTGTTAAGTAGGATACAAGTTTTGAGGCCAATTTATAGTTTATTTTAGGATATATATGAAAATTAATATATACATGTAGGGCTGTAATGTAGGAACTGTAAATCTATTCTTTACAGTCAACATGACATACATAAGCTTATATGACAACAATGGCATGATTTGTATGTGTGCTGTCAATCAGGAAGAAGAATAGAAAATAGTCTGTTTCCTTCTCCCTATCAAAACTCACAAATATTTATCATTTTTTGGAAAGTCACCTTCCTGTTCCATTCTAATATAACTTTTGGAAAACTGAAAGGTTTGGCCTTCAGTAGTAATAGTTCTTATTATCAAGTTC